>NW_005871620.1:178614-401265 GCF_000147115.1 Myotis lucifugus | reverse complement strand
TAAGGCAAAGCTATCAAGCGAATGCTTTTTTAATGTCCGTTCTTATATCGCGCACCCGGCTATACATTGATCGATTTGATCTTGGATCAATTTTCGAACATCTCACGCGTCTCCTTGTATATCTTGCGATGTTTCTGTTGTCCAGATGTTCCGCTCTTCGTGGTTCCCCATTTATTTTTCCACCTGTCGAATTAATAATTTACACGTTGCAGTTTTCGCAATCTGCGTCGAGATTTGAGTAGGTTTATTTTCACTCCCAATTATAATCCAAAAATTGTATTCACTCCAGACTAGTTACCCAGATTAATCCTATCTCTACACAGAGATCTTTTGCTTCGTCACTTAGCCCTAATGTGCAGCCAAGGTTGAGAACCCCTGCTCTAAAGAGTCTTTTGAGGAAAGTTATTATTTTGCAGGTGAGAAAACAGTGATGTAGAGACTAAATGACTTTCTTAGTATAATTTAAGCTACAAAGTGAGTAAAAACCCCAAAACCTGAACCCAGATCTTTCAGCTCCAACTACAGTGCTCTCCCCACCATCCCTTGCTTACATTGCCAAGTAAGTTTACATGATCAAATCTGCTCTATGTCACGAATACTATTTTTATTTCCACTGGCATGAATGTCACTTTTATGTCAAGAAAAATGACGAAAAACAACAAATTCCAGGTTCCTGAGGAGCCTTCTTCAATGAAAATAAAATAATGGGTTTTCTCAGGCAAAAAAAAAAAAAAAGTGAGATTTCAAAAATAAATATCTACTAAGTTCCATAAGCAAGAGAAAAGTAACAGTAGAGACTACTGGAACTTATATTTCAAATGAGCTTAATCTGCTGGCTGACAGTATGGTTCCCTTTTGACGTAAATCTAGTCAAAGAGGATTCAAAGGAAAGAGGCTTTGCAGTACTATATTTTAAAGCCTATTTAAGCAGGCACACCTTGTACAAATGCAAAGGGATGCCAGCCAGGACCCCAGAAGGGAGAGTTGGGAGTTGAAATTATTCTGCTCTTTCATTTTTTATTAAGAAATTATAAATTCACTACCTTCCTTCATCGTGTGTGGGTGGAAGGACACAGTATTTTGTATGTGGTAAGCAGGAGGGCTGGAGAGACACACGTCACCAGAGGAGCCACCTCCTGCCTTCCCCTGAAGACCCCTGAGACCCAGGGCGGCCCTGGACCCCCAGCAGCACAGTGTGTGTGTGTGTGTGTGTGTGTGTGTGTGTGTGTGTGTGTGTGTGTTGATGAGAATATACAGAGATTAAAACCATCATAGGTGCAGCCACTTGGAAAGCAATTTGACAGTTACTCTACCAATAGTAGAATACGCAGGTTAAACATAAAGTTACCCAGCAATTCAACTCCTGGGCATAAACCCAAGAGAAATGAAAAGAATATCCACATAAAAACTTGCATACTAATGTTTGTGGAAGCATTACTCATAATAGCCCAAATGTGAAAATAATTTAAATGTTCTTCAACTGAAGAATAGATAAATAGATAAATAAAAGGTAATATATTATTCATACAAGGTAATATTATTTGGCAATAAAAAGGAATAAAGTACAAGTCTTTTTATCAAACGGTGCTGAAAAACTGGATGTCTTCATGCAAAAGAATAAAGTTAGAGCCTTGCCTTACACCATATAAAAAATAACTCAAAATGGGTTAAAGACCTCAGTGTAAGACTTAAAACTATAAAATTCCTAGAAGCTTCATGACATTGGATTTGGCAATGATTTCATGGATATGACACCAAGAGCACGGGCAGCAAAAGCAATAAATAGACAAATAGGATGACATCACACTTAAAAACCTTTGCACAGCAAAGGAAACAACAGAGTGAACAGGTAACCTACAAAATGGGAGAAAGTATTTGCAAACCATATATCTGATGAGGAGTAACATTCATAATATATAAAGAACTAGAACTCAACAACAACAAACAACCCGATTTTAAAATCGACTTAAAGAGACATTTCTCCAAAGAAGATATACTAATGGCCAACAAGAGGATGGAAAGTTGCTCAATATCACTAATCATCAAGAAGATAAAAATCAAAAGCACACTGAGATATCACCCCACATCCATCAGGATGTCTGCTATAAAAAACAACACAACAAAGCAGAACATTATAAGTATTTTTAAGGATATGGAGACATTAGAACCCTGGTGCATTGATGGTGAGAATGTAAAATGGTGCAGATATTATGGAAAACAGTATGGCGATTCCTCAAAAATTAGAAATAGAATACTATATGATCCAGCAATTCCACTTCTAGTTATATATTGAAAAGAATTGAAAACAGGATTTCAAAAATGTATCTGCACACCCATATTTATTGCCTGATTATTCACAATAGAGAAGAGGTGGAAGTAATCCAGATTTTTATTGGCTGATGAATGGGTAAAGAAAATGTGGTATATACATACAATGGAAATTATCAGGCCTTCAAAAAAGAAGGAACTTCTGATATGCCCATTTTACAACATGAATAAAACCTTGTTTATCATGCTAAGTAAAAATAAAAGACAAATACTGCATGAGTTAACCTATATAAGGTATCTAAAGTAACCAGACTCTTAGAAACAGAAAATATAATGGTAGTTGCAAGGGGCTGAGTGGAGTGAGAAAATAAAGTAGATGTTCAATGAGTATAGATTTTCAGTTTTACAAGATAAAAAAGTTTTAGAGATCTGTTGTGCCACAATGTGCATATAATTAACACTATTGTATTATACAATTAAAAATAGTTAAATGGTAAACTTTATGTTATGTGCTTTTTACCACATTAAAAAAGCCAATAGTAAGAGGAATGAAGAACTGATATTGACTATAACACAGATGAATCTTGAAAACCTTACGTTAAGTGAAAGAAGCCAGGCAAACAAAATGACTACTCATTGTATGATTTCCATTTATATAAATGTCCAGAATAAGCAAATCTATATAAAACAGAGTACAAGAGTGGCTGCATAGGACTGGAAGGGTTGAGGGAAAATGAGCAGTAACTGCTAATGGTATGGGTTTTCTTTTGGAGTTATGAAAATTGATAGTGGTGAACATTGCACAAGTCTGTGCACAAACTAAAAACCACTAAAGTTTAAACTTTAAGTGGGTGAGTTGTATGATATTCGAGTTATAGCTCAATGAAGCTGTTAAACAAAAAAAGAAAATTGGAGTAGTTATATTAATATAAGACAATTTAAGATAAAAATTGTTACTACAGACTAAGAGGATGTATTACAATGATAAAGACATCATTCTACCAGGGTGACATAAGAATTATAAACACATATGCACAAGGGAGTCCCCAAATACATGAAGTGAAAATGACAGAAATTAAGAGAGAAGTATACAATTCAATAATAATAGTTGGAGACTTCCATACCTCAATTTCAATAATGGATAGAACAACTAGGCAGAAGATCAACAAGGAAATAGAAGACTTGAACACCATAAATCAGTTAGACCTAATAGACATATATAGAACACTTCACGCACGGATAGAATACGCAGTCTTTCAAGAGTACATGCAACATTCTCCAAGATAGAACATATGTCATAAAACAAACTTCAATAAATGTAAGAGGATTGCAATTATACAAAGTATATGTTTCAATTACAGTATCATCAGAGCAGTGGACCAGAAGGCAGCTGGAATTGGCAAAGTCTCCAAGTCTTCCCAGAAAACTCAAAAGGCTAAATGAATATCATCCCCAACACCAGCCACCCCCGTTTTCATCAGTGGTGAGGAATAGTCTCAGAACTGTGTGTCTCAATTGGCCATTTAAGTTTAATAGTAAAAGGCTGGTTTACAAGGCATCATAAAACCTTCAGAAGGAAAGGAGAATGTTTTGTGGTGTGTGTGTGTGTGTGTGTTTATTAGTTTTTAAAATCAGTACTTTTCAATGGAAACAACTTGACCAAAAATCTGTCACAGAATTTTGAGACACATTAAAACAAAGTTTAATGAGAAACCTGTGTGTTCTTTTGGTCAACACTGTAACTTTCTATTAAACTACTGATGTGTAAGTTGCCCATAACCCACTTCTGGTGTTTTATCTGCTGATTACTTTAGAATTGGCCTCACTTGTGTTTTATCTGCTGATTACTTTAGAATTGGCCTCACTTTATCTTAAGGGGAGGAATTACCTGTTTACATAGTAAAAGCTATGGGAGGGGGTCTGTTGGTGTAATACTAAATAGGTTAGGACAGATAAGCAAAGAGTAATTTTGTTTATGTGTAAGCTAGTTTATAAAGGACAAGTTCTGTTATATGAAAGCCCACGTGTTACATATAAAATTATGCAGTTACATCAATATTGAGTAAATTTGTTGGTATATCAAATTTTAGTGTTCCAGCTTTACTGGAATGTGAATTCATGTTTACAAATACTGAAGTAGTTTAAGAACCTAAAGTGAGGCTTAAGTCATACTGAGCACTGTCTTACTACAGTTAATTGTATCCAGATTCTAGGAAAAATAAATGATACTTGGAAAAAGACTAGGCAAAGGCATCATAAGAAAAAACATAGAACAGCATTTCTTGTTAATATAGACACAAAAATCCTCAACAAAAAGCAAGCAACCAAGTCAACAGCATATTAAAAGTATTATGCATTATGTCCAAGTATGATTTATCCCAGGAACACAATAGTGGTTTAAAATGTTAAAGTCGATATATTGTTTGAAAGGGAACCAAGGTGGCAGCATAAGTGAATGTCTATACTCACTGCCTCCCACAACCACATCAAAATTACAACTAAACTACAGAACAACCATCATCCAGAACCTCTAGAAAGCTGCCTGAATGGAAGCCCTACAGCTAGAGAAGAAGAAAGCACACTGAGACTGGTAGGAGGGGCGGAGGTGTGGAACGGGCTGGTCCGGCACCCGGGTGTGCCGCTTTTTTAATCAGGAGGGAGGTCATCTATGTGGAGACTGCCCGTGAGGAGCAAGGGGTCCCAGCCCCACACCAGACCCCCAGCCCAGGGTCCCAGAGCTGGAAAAAGAAGTCCTTATGGGCAGTAAGAACTATAGGCTGTAAAAACCAGTGCGGATTGGGGCTGTGACACAGAGGCTGCTGGAGGAGACCCAGCTGTTTCTCTTAAAAGGCTGGCACCACAAACTGAACTTACCAGGTCCTGCTTCCTCTGAGCTCCAGCACCAGGACGAGGCTCTGGGGGACACATTTGTCTGGCATCAGGGCAGGAACTCGGTGGCAGCTTTCTCCCAGATGGAGGTGCTCGCAGGAATCATTGTTCCTATGCTAGGACCTCCCCAGTCACAGGGCTGACTGGCAGCCATTTCTGTTTGCTCCGCCCTGGTGATTTCTAAGACCCCGCCTCATCCAATTTATAACCCCACCCAAGCTGCCTGCAACAGCTTTTGCATATGAATAGCCTGTCCTTGTTCAGGCTAAAATATCTCAACAAGCTGCAGCTGGGTCAGGGAACCCCTATTAAAAAAAGGCCCAAAACCCGGCACCAGCACCAGCCTGCCTTGCTTCACAGCTGGGCCTTATCTGGGCATTTCCAAACCTGATACAAAGAGGAGGAATTGCAGATCTCTCTGTAGCTCCTGCTGGGTGGCCCCAGACAGTGGCTGACTTTGCACCTCCCTGGAGACCCAAGAACCAGTGTACCCAGTGGTCAGTATCAGACCATACCAGATTACAACTCTTCATATCCATAAGCCACACACTCAAGGGGCAGACTCAGTGAGCACCAAAGCCCCACTGAAGCAAGTCCTGCTCCATAGAGATGTCTCCTGCACAGCAGCTCTCCCACTGTAGTTGCAGCTGGTCCTCACAGCCAATTGGCCTGGAGGTCAATTCTTCCCAGTGACAACAACAGCAATCAAGTCTCAACTACAACAAGACTGTGCTCACAGCCCACAAAGGGGTGCACCTAGAGCTCCCAGTTCAGGTGACTGAGCCACTGGGCCCTATAGGACACCTACTACACAAGGCCACTCTACCAACACAAGGAGACATAGCAGCTCTAACCAATACATAGAAACAGAGGGAAGCAACCAAACATGTGGAGACAAAGAAACATGTCACAAATGAAAGAAATGGAAGAAAGCAAACTACTGGATATAGAGTTCAAAACCACAGTTATAAGATTACTTGAGAGTCTTCTAGAAATCTCCAAGGGACTTAGTGAGACTTTCAAGGATCTTAGTGAGAACGCCAAACACATGGAAAAGGACCAGTCAGAAATTAAGCATACACTGACTGAAATAAAAAATAATATACAGGGATTCAACAGTAGAGTAGAGGATTCTGAGAATCAAATCAACAATTTGAAATATGAGGAAGCAAAAAACACCAAACAGAAAGAGGAAAAAGAAAAAAGAAACCAAAAATATGAAGATAGTGTAGAAGCCTCTGGGACAACTTCAAGCATACCAACATTTGCATTATGGGGGTGCCAGGAGAAGAGAGAGAGCAAGATATTGAAAACCTATTTGAAGAAATAATAACAGAAAACTTCCCCTACCTGGTGAAAGAAATAGACTTACAAGTCCAGGAAGCACATAGAGTCCCACACAAGAGAAACCCAAAGAGGACCACACCAAGACACATCATAATTAAAATGCCAAGGGCTAAAGACAAAGAGAGAATCTTAAAAGCAGCAAGAGAAAAGCAGTTAGTTACCTACAAGGAATGCCCATACGACTGTGAGCTGATTTCTCAACAGACCAGAAGGGTGTGGCAAGAAATATTCAAAGTGATGAATAGCAAGGACCTACAACCAAGATTACTCTACCCAGCAAAGCTATCATTTAGAATTAAAGGTCAGATAAAGCGTTTCACAGGTAAGAAAAAGCTAAAGGAGTTCATCACCACCAAACCAGTATTATATGAAATGTTGAAGGGTATTCTTTAAGAAGAGGAAGAAGAAGAAAAAGAAAAAGATAAAAAATATGAATAACAAAATGGCAACAAATACATACCTATCAACAATTGAATCTAAAAATCAAAATAAACGAATAAGAAATCTAATGAACAGAATAAACTGGTAAATAAAATAAAATCAGAGGCATGGAAATGGAACAGGCTGACGATTCTCAGAGAGAAGGGGGGTGGAGAGGAAGAGATTAAACAAAGATCTTATATGTATATATGCATTACCTATGGACACAGACAATAGGGTGGCCAAGGCCTGGGGCAGGGCGGGGCAGGAACTTGGTGGAGGGAGGCAAAGGGGGGGGGAAAGAGAGACATGTGTAATAATCTTAACAATAAAGATTTAAAAAAAAAGAAAGAAATTTAAATGTCAAAGTCAATAAATGCAATACAACATATCAATAGAACAAAGGGGGAAATTACATGATAGGTAAAAACTATTTGAAAAATACCCTTTTATATTTAAATACACACACACTCAACAAACTAGAAATAGAAGAAAACATCCTCAACCTCATTAAGGACATCTAAGAAAAATGCAAGCTAACATCACACCTGATGAAAGACTGAATGTGTTCTCCCTTAAGATCATGAACAAGACAAATGTTTACTCTTGCCATTTCTATTCAAAATTGTACTGGAGATTCTAATTAGGGCAATTAGGCAAGTAAAAGAAACAAAAGGCATCCAGATTGGAAAGCAAGAAGCAAAACTGTTAACAGATGGTATGCTCTTATATACAGAAATACTAAAGAGTCCACTAAAAAGCTATTAGAACTAAAAAATAAATTCAGCAAAGTTGGAGGACACAGGATCAATATACAAACATCAATTATATTTTTATATATCAGCAAGAATTTTCATTGACAACTATAAAATATTGCTAAAAATATTGAAGATCTAAATAAATGGAACCACATCCCATCTTCACGCATTGGAACACAAAATGTTGTTAAGATGGTATAGTCCTATTCAAATTGATCTCCAGAATCAGAACAATTTCTATCAGAATCCCGGGAAGTCACAAAGGACCACATAGTACACAATTCCAATTATTTGAAATGTTCAGAAGAGGCAAATTTATAGAGACAGAAAGTACATTAGTGGTTGCCAAGTGCTGGGGGAAGGGAACAATGTGGAGTGACTGCTTGTGAGTACAGAGTTCCTTTTTGGAGTGATGAAATCTTCTAAAATTAGAAAGTGTTTATGGTTACACAAACTCTGTAAAGGGGCAAATTTTATGGCATGTGAATTACATCTCAAAACTATGTTATAAAAAATGAAGATGAAAACTTTTAAATTTAATATTACTTGCCACCTATCAAAATGTTAATGTCTCAATAAACATTACTGAGAATCTACTATATGTCATTAACTTGGTCTATAGATAGAGGATGAATAGACGATAGATGGATGATGATAGACAGACAGATACTCATTTACTCCCTACTCCAGTCCTATTAAGTAGGTATTATAAAAAATTTGATTTCAAAGAAATATAAAATTTGACCAAGGTCACCCAGCTTCTAAGAGGTGAGGCCAGGATTCTTAAGCAGCTCTCTTTGGATTTTATACACATACCTTTTCCCTATCATATATTTTAAATATCTAACATGTTAATAAATTGCTTCTCTTCAAATAGTACATGCTCCTAAAAAAGTTTTCTAATCCCAGCTTGTTGGTTAAACAAAATATGAAGGAGGCAGAGGAAAAAATTAACTTCGTGCGGGTCACAGAAGTATAACTCATTTCCAGCATTTGTCAAACCCTGTAACGTTTGGGATTCTGGCATGTAAATCAGTGACAGTGGAGATAGTTTTATTTTGCAAAAGAACAAAAAACAAAGTGTTTAAATAGTTATATTCCTCCTAGTTTTCAAAGCACACTTCCATTTATTTTTTATTTTATTTTTACACAATCTCATGAGATTGTTAGAATCTCGTTTTACAATGAGAAAATGATGGTTAAGTGACTTTCCATGGTTACATGACTTGCCAAAGGCCACATGGTTTGTAAGTAAAAGGATCAGGATTCATGTCCAAGCCAAATCTTTATTTTCTCTAATAAACAGGTAGAAATCTGCCTTGAGAGAAGTAGGAACCTGAAGTTGGGAATCTGCCCCAGAGAGGTGATTACCACTAAACTGCCATGCCATGTTTCTACTCACATAAGCCCAATGGGTGCTGTGTTCCAGAGGGATGTATTTCTACAGGTACACAGAAAAAGAACATTGCAGTGAGGTACTATTCCTGGAGGGCACAGTCTCGCCTAGTCCCCCACATTTTGTGATGATAATAAATGAGAATAACTTTGCCCTAGTCTAGGAGTAACCTTAAACCTGCCTAATTTTTTGAATAGGTAAATCACTTGCAAGCTCTGTACTTCAGCCATTGTTGGTTACTAAGCACATTCAAGAACCACTCACAGTCCAGCTGGTGTGGCTCAGTGGTTGAGCATTGACCTATGAACCAGGAGGTCATAGTTCCATTCCCAGTGAGGGCACCTGCCTGGGTTGCAGATTCAAGGCAGCGATCAATGATTCTCTCTCATCATTGATGTTTCTATCTCTCTCTCCCTCTCCCTTCCTCTCTGAAATCAATAAAAATATTTTTTTAAAAAACACAACTTACTCATATATGGCTTTATCTTCCAGCCCAAATGGAGCAGTAGGAACTGGATTTGCCTCTTGTTCAAAACAACTAGAATCTGGACAAAACATATGAAACAGTGGTTTTCAAGACAGTGGACATCAGGCAATGGAGAGCAGTGATTCTGGGGAGATGGTAAACAAAGGAGGTAAGTCTTACAATTGCCCCTCACTTACTGACTACCTAGAGAGTGTCCGGGCTGTGGTACAGGGCAGGGGAGCACAGGCAGTCTCTGTAAGTTGAGGAGCCGAGTTAGGAGTCTGAGGAGTCAGGCAGTTAGGCTAGTCAGCTGCCAGGAATCAGGCAGAGATCAGAGTCAGAGCAAACAGAGTTATCAAGGCAAAATACCAGAGAAGAGACTGCTGCACAGAGATAACTAGAAATCTTCAGACTCCCTTCAAAATGCAGCTGAGATATGCACGAGTGAGAGGAAACAACTCAATGCCAGGTAAAGAACATATATATATTTTTAATCCTGACCTGAGGACATGTTTTCATCGTTTTTTGAGAGAGAGAGTGAAAGAGAGGGAGTAGAGGGAGAGAGAGAGAAAAAAAAACAATATGAGAGAGACACATTTTCGCACATGGTCAGTTATATGTTGCTTTCTCTCGAGTTTGAAGAGCATGTGACATTACAGTTAAAGTTTTAAATACTTCATCACAAGGGAAATTAGTCAAGTACTCTGAAAGTGTTTTCACTCTTAATGTGGTGTATAGGGAGATATTAGAATAAGTTTAATCACTTTTTCAGTCAATTGTTTGCATCACTGTTGTTTTCATATCATGTTTCTGTTGTTTTCATATCATGTTTTTGTCATTTTTATATCATGCCTCTGTTGTTATATCCTTTTGTTACTGTTTATTTATTAATAAATTTATATATTATTTTCATATATATTTTACTAATTTCCTTTCATCTCCCACACTTCTATTATAGAGAAAGGGCAAATAGCAATATTAAAATATCTCTGCTAATTAATTCCCTTTTTAAAAAAAATATATTTTATTGATTTTTTACAGAGAGGAAGGGAGAGGGATAGAGAGTTAGAAACATCAATGAGAGAGAAACATTGATCAGCTGCCTCCTGCACACCCACTACTGGGGATGTGCCCGCAACCAAGGTACATGCCCTTGACCGGAATCGAACCTGGGACCCTTGAGTCCACAGGCCGACGCTCTTTCCACTGAGCCAAACCAGTTAGGGCAATTAATTTCCTTTTAATGTGCACGAATTTAGTGCACCAGGATACTAGTCCTATCTAATAAGAGGGAATATGCTAATTGACCCTCACACCACCACAAAGATGGCAGCACCCACAGCCAATAAGGAGGGAATATGCTGATTGACTGCTCCGCCCTCAAAGATTGTGGCGTCCACAGCCAATAAGGAGGGAATATGCTGATTGACTGTCATGCCCTCAAAGATGGCGGCACCCACAGCCAATAAGGAGGAAATATGCTAATTGACTGCCATGCTCTGAAAGATGGTGGCACCCACAGGCACAAGAGGCGGCGCCCAGTCCCCTCAGCCCCACTGGGCCCACACGCCTGCCTCCAGAGTCCCCCAGTCCCCTAAGCCCCTCAGCCGCCCAGGGCCGCCCAAGGCTCAGATAACCAGGATCGGCCGAGGCTTGTGCTGCCGGCAGTGGCAGCAGCAGAGCTGTGATGGGGGTGTCACCTTCCCCTGATCGTCAGGTCGCCTCCCACCCCTGAGGGCTCCTGGACTGTGAGAGGGGGCAGGCCGGGCTGAGGGACCCCCCTCTCCAGTGCATGAATTTTCAGGCACTGGGCCTCTAGTTTAAAATATATAAAGCAATACAAAAATACCAACGGCATATTTCACAGATCAAGAACAAATACTCCAAAAATTTATATGGAACCATAAAAGACCCCAAATAGCCCCAGCAATCTTGAGAAAGAAGAACAAAGTTGGAGGGATCACAATACCAGATATCAACTTATACTACAAAGCCACTGTAATCAAAATAGCCTGGTACTGGCACAAGAACAGGCATATACATCAATGGAACAGAACAGAGGCCCCAGAAATCAACCCAAGCCATTACGTTCAGTTAATATTTGACAGGAGGAAAGAGCATACAATGGAGTCAAGACAGTCTCTTCAAGAAAAGGTGTTGGGGAAACTGGACAGGTACATGCAAAAAAATAAAACGAGACCACCAACTTACACCATACCCAAAAATAAACTCAAAATGGATAAAGCACTTAAATGTGAGTTGGGGGTGATCAGGCTGGCGGGGGGAAGGCATTTGGAGGTAAGCAGGCCGGCGGCAGGGGCAGTTGTGGGTGAGCAGGCCGGCAGGCAGAGTGGTTAGGGGCAATCAGGCAGGCAGGCAGGTGAGTGGTTAGGAGCCAGAAGTCCCGGATTGCGAGAGGGATGTCTGATCCCTGTAAACCGGCAGTAGGACATCCTTCAAGGGGTCCCAGATTGAAGAGGGTGCAGGCTGGGCTGAGAAACACCCCCTTCCCTGTGCATGAATTTCGTGCACCGGGCCACTAGTATCTGATAAAGGGTTAATATCCAAAATATATAAGGAACTCATACAAGTTAACAAAAGGAAGACACACAATCCAATTAAAAAATGGGGGAAAAGACCTGATTAGACACTTCTCCAAAATGGATACACTGAAGGCCAAGAGACATATGAAAAATGCTCAAAGTCACTGATCATCAGAGAGATGCAAAATAAAACGACAATGAGGTAATCACCTCACACCTGTCAGAATGGCTACCATCAACAAATCAACAAAGGACAAGTGCTGGTGAGGATGTGGAGAGAAGAGAACCCTAGTGCACTGCTGGTGGGAATGCAGACTGGTAAACAGCATGGAGTTTCCTCAAAAAATTAAAAATGGATCTTCCGTTTGACCCAGTGATCCTACTTCTAGGAATATATCCTAAGAAACCAGAAACACCAATCAGAAAGAATGTATGCACCCCTGTGTTCATAGCAGAGCGATTTACAATAGCTAAGATCTGGAAACAGCTCAAGTAACCATTAGTAGATGAGTGGATACAAAAGCTGTGGTACATTTACACCATGGAATACTATGCAGCAGTAAAAAAGAATATCTTACCCTTTGAGACTTGGAGAGTATTTTGCTAAGTGAAATAACACAGTCAGAGAAAAATAAGTATCACATGATCTCACTCATAGGTGGAATCTAATGAACAAAATAAGCTGATGAACAAAATAGCTCCAGAGACATAGAAGCATGGAACAGACTGTCCAATCTCAGAGGGAAGGTGGGGGTGGGTGGATGGGAAGAGATTAACCAAAGAACTTGTATGCATATATACATAACCCATGGACATAGAGAATAGAGTGGGGAATGTCTGGGGTGAGGGGAGTGGGGGAGATGCTAGAAAGGGTCAATGGGGAAAGAGGGGCACATATGTAATACTTTCAACAATAAAGATTTAAAAAAGAAAAAGGAAAAAATAGATTAAAAGAGTGCCGATTCGCTTTTGTGCCTCTACAACTTAGATTCTAAATTAACTTCAGCATTTGCTAAAATGCAACAGTTGATTAAATTTTATGGATTTAATACATATCGGGGCTCAAATTATAGTTATACCTGCAAATTCCACTAAGTAAATAAATTATTATTATTATTTTGTTAATCCTCACCCAAGGATATTTTCCTGTTGATTTTTAGAGAGAATGGAAGGGAGGGGGAGAGACACAGAGAGAGAACATTGGTGTGAGAGAGACACATCAATTGGTTGCCTCCTACATGAATCCCAACCAGGGCCAGGGATTGAGCATGCAACCGATTGGAATCAAATTGACTGGAATCAAATCGGGGACCCTTCAGTTCACAGGCTGACACTATCCACTGGGCCAAACTGGCTAGGGCTAAATTTAAAGGTTGTATTCCCTGTAATCTTAGGAAAGGGGCTAAATATAGAGAAAAATAGGTATAGCCTTGCCTAAATTTCCCATATTCATGGTACTGATTGCCCTAAAATATCCCATAGCGAGCATAGGTGCTCTAATCTAATGAATAACAAGTTGAAATTAAAGCCAGCCTTTGATACCTACAAGTTGACTTCATATGTTGGGATCCCATGGATGCCCAATTAAAATAGTTAATATGACCCAACATAAAGTAGTTATTTGAGAAAACAGGGCTTCAAGGATTAAAACTTAGTACAGTATATAAAACCTCATTAATAAAGGGGTGATTTTCCTGACCCCCTGTCCATTTGGCAGCCCAAGTTTGCCTGTTCTTAAACCTGGAAAAAAAAATAAATGGTGCTTCTTGGTGGATGACTGCAAGCATAATCCTGTGGCTCCCTTCCCTTAATGCCCCATACCCAATAGTCAATATTATTAAAATTACTGATTCTATCCAATCAATAACCTGTAAATAACTTCTCTTACAGATTTGGCTAATATGTTGTATTCAGTGATCATTTCCACAGCCTCTCAGCTGCAGTTTGCCTTCACACCTGAAAGGACCCAATATTCCTTTTCCACGCTCTCCATGGGGCACCCTAACAGCTTTGCCCTCAGGCACAGTCTTTGCAGGGAAGACCTTCACTGCATCCACTTTCCCCAGGGACACGGGTAGAACATTGCATTGAGGACTTCCTCCCCCAAGGAGATTTGCTTGACACACTTATGGACACATCCAACATCTATTAGTCTTTTTGGCTTCTGGTGGCAACCTTTTCATTATTTACAAATTTTACTTCCCAGTTGAAAACAATAGGCACTCCTGTTAGTCTCCTCAAAATGGCTTCACCCTTGAGGCTTTGGCAGTCTCCTCTCAGGCTTCCTGGAGCCTCGGGTCCACATATTATGGCCATATGTTGCTCAAGGCATTTAATGCAAGAAACTGCTCTTTCTGACCGCTATACACCATTAAAACAAATGACTGGCTACCTACTGGGCTTTCCTGAAAACAGAGGCTCTCACAGACCCCGAGCCTGTGATCCTCAATACCCAGACGCCGTTATCTTTGGGCAATGGAAAAGAAATAGCAACCCACAAGCTTGGCAGGTCACCAAGTCCTCCTCAAGACAGGATGGGTCCAAACAGGGCCCTCTGCATATTCCATGTGCAAGAGGAGATGGCTTCCTGTCCTCAGGCCCTTGCCAGATGTGATGGTATTGCAGGAGTCACTCCTTCCTCAGACCCCATTGGCTACCTGTGGCCCTTCTTCCATGGCCCTTTCCTTTATTTAAAAAGGGCTATGTCTTGCCTCCCTGTAAATACTTGTTATATCTGAGGCTATTTAATAGTGTCTATTCTTATATTTATAAAATGTTGATCTAGCCCCCATTCCTAAGTACAACTATAAGGCAAGATGCCTGGAGGTAGATGGTTCCAATCTAGGCTAACCAAGCAGCTCAACAATGTCTTTACGTACCCAAACCATTTTGTCTTTTTTGTCCTTAGGCTTGTTCCCTCATGGTTGTAAGATGGCTACAATATCACCTTTCCCCAAAACTGTGTCCAAAGACGGGGAAAAGAGGAGTTTCTTCTCGTAAAACTTTTCATTGGGGAGTAAAACCTTTCCCAGAAACCTCTAAATAGACTTCCGTGGATGTTATTAACCAGCATTGGGTCTAGTCATCACCCCCCAAAGATGCCCACATCCTCATCCCCAGAACCTGTGAATATGTGACTGTATGTGGCAAAAGAGGCGTGGCAGATTGAGTGATTAAGGATACGGAGATGGGAAAAATTATCCCAGGTTATCCGGTGGACTCAATGTAATCACACCGGTACTTAGAAAAGCAGAAGGGCTCACGTTCTTTACATGTTGGAGCTGAAACCACAAGTCCACCTTTTTTTAAATGTTTGCACAAATATAGTTTAAGTGCCATCTCAAGTATGTGGCAAGTCAATAACTCCCTCTAAGTAAAGTTCACGTGAGTTTCTGGGAGTTGTGGAAACGCATGAAAGCCACCCAAATGAGAATAGGCAGAGGCTCTTTACTCAGCGCTTACTAGAGCAAGGAGTCAGTTGCCCTCACAGGCATCTGGCAGATACTCAAAGGCAGGCAGGGAAGTAGGGACGTTTTAGAGTGAGAAAGGAAGGATCCACGTATGCAGTGGTGGCACTGGGAGACTGAAGGTGAATTACCTAGAAGCAGTTTCCTGTGATTGGATGGGGAGCATATTTGGCTTCCTCTGATTGGTCCAGAGGTACAGATGGGGCAAACATAGAGAAGTTGGTAGTCAATAACTGCAGAGGTTGTGGGTCAGAGTTCTATTATCATCTATGGTCTGGCCATTGTCCAATTGTATCTTCAGTCTCTCAGAATTTGCCACTCATCCCTGCTTCCTGTTGCCACAGAATGGTATTTTCCCTTCAGCTCACAGGGCTCCCCAGACGCTGGGGAAGGCACTAGCTGTGAAGTAACACAGAGTCTGGGTACGGAGTTTTAGTTCTCAGCCAGAGTCAGTCAGGAGGGAGGACATCTGGAACTAGTAGTTTGGAGAGTTGTAGCCAGATACTAAAGGGACCTGGAAAAATTGAAAATTGGGTAAGGATTAACAAATTTGGCAAAGTTGAAAAGGCTGCCACATGAACAGCATGCATAGTACTTCACAATTCTGTGTATATACATTTATATATTTACATCACTTACTGGGCACCCACAGGGCGTGAAGAACTCTGAATTATCCCCAGTGCTTGAAAATTTGAAGGAATTTCCAATTAATAAACCCAGGGAGCCAGGTTTTGTCTGCTGCTAATGACTTACTCATTCTAAGTGTGGGGATCACTGTCAACTTCAAGGAAAGACCAAACATAAGGAAGGTAGAAGCGTCAGACAATTGCTAATGGAGACCGTCAGCATTAATAGCACAATGGTAAACATTATAGAAAACATCTTTCAGCATTCCAGGTTAGCCAGGGCAATCAGACACTGCAACAATCTGTGGTGAAAAACCACTGTTAAAGTTCTTAATGCAGTGTTCTTTCCCTAAACCTCACAAGCCGACAGGACATCCTCAGGTATGTATGGATTTGGTAGTTTTCATAATCATAAGCTTGGAGTAGACAAACATTTCCTGAGCAAAATATGCCTACTATGAAGAACACTGGTAAATTGTACTATATTAAAAGTAAGCGTTTCTTTTCATCAAATACATTCTCACAACACAATACATTCAACAAAGAACTTGTATCCAGAATAAATATATTTTTCAAAACCACCAAGTTAATAGAATAAAGACAGTCTACCCAATAGAAAATTGGGGAAGAAGTTGAACAGGTATTTCACAAGAGGACACTTAAAGACCAATAAGCATATATGCAAAGTACTCAATCTTGTTAATAATCAGTGTAATAAAACTAAAGCCACACTGAAATACTGCTACATGCCTGCTAGGAAAAAAAGGAAAAGACACCGTTAAGTGTAGGCAGAAATACAGGACAATTGGAACTTGGGAGAACTGGCTGGAAGCATCCAGCAAAGCTGAAAATATTGTATGTCCTGTGACCCTGCAATTTCACCCCTAGGCAGACATGTGTACCAAAATTCATGTACAAGAATATTTGAAGCAATACTACTAATAATTGTTCGCAAACTGGGAATGAACCAAACATCCATCAGATAAATATGTGGTTTATTCATGCAGTGGAATACTATACAGCCATGAGAATGAACCATGAACAAATACATGCAATAAAAATCTCACGTTAATGAGCCAAATACAAAATACATACTATTTGATTCTATTTGTGTAATTTCCCAAACCAGACAAAACTAATCTGTGCTCTTAGAAATTAAGATAGTGGTTCCCGTGGGGAGGTAGTAACTGGAGAGGAGCAGGAGGGGCTTCCAGGGGACTGGTAATATTGTTGATCTGGCTACAGTGTTCATGTGTTTCATTTGTGAAAAATCACTGTTACACTTCAATAAGAAGCTAAAACGAAGCTCAATGAAGAAATGATTCCTTCTCTTGGCCTCTCCCCTTGGCTACACTCTCAACTCCTGCCAGTTCCCAATGGTGAGGGGGAAAGAGAAGCACCCCTCACTGACTAGCATACGGACTAACCTAGACCTGCAGTGGGACCGACTGCTGAAGGAGTAGGTCTACCAAATGTGAAATGAAGACTGCCTTCCTGCCTGATGATCATTCACTTTCTCCCCTCGTCCCCTAGTGCCTAAATGTCCCCCTGCTCTCTGCCCCAAAGCCTTACTTGGTAGTAAATGTTCCTCTCAGAGAACACTTAAATAAGTTTTGAACAAAAGGATGGAGTGTCCCAATAGTTAACACTTCAAGTTGCAGGATGGATGGGCAAGGAGTCATCTGAGCCTTTTTAACACCCCTGGAGGAATATAACATGCAATTGAAATGCAGGCCTGACTGGGTTTTGTGGGATGTTCCAATCTTGGCTCTGCCTTGGGCAAGTTTGTATCCCCTCTGTGCCTGTTTCCTCATCAAAATAAACTTAGCCCTATCCTTACCGCATACAGTTTTTATAAGGGTTAAATGAGCTCCATATAAAAGTTAGAAAAGTGACTGACATAAGATAGGTGCTTAATGTTAGTTGACTTTGTCCAAGGTTTGCTGTCCCCAAGGAAGCAGGGCCCGGGAGTTCAGGGAGCAGAGGGCTTTGGGACTGACCCTAAGTCTCTCCAGGCAAATCTGGGCGTCCCACACTTGCTCGGAACTGCAGTGAGGAGCAGGCACACATGCTTCAGAGCTAAATGGGAGCAGAGGAGGAACCGAGGACACAAGGTGGAGGAGGTGGCCTGGCCTTCTACAGCTACATATATATCTGTAAATAAGCCTACCATTAAATAAGTGTAGCACCCACTGCATCTGTTATCTTCAAGGAATCAGGAATGTTGCTGTCAGAGGATGGAAAATGAAGAAACTTCTTATGAGGTGTGTAGTATTTTATATAATAGCAATTAGGGAGGTGATGACATCATATACCTATGCTTCCTAGCTGACCAAAGGGCCAGTAAATGCCACAAGCATTTTCGTACTTTATTTATACAGCCCTGGTCCCTGGATCCGGCTTCTATTTAAAAAATCCAGAGAGGGTGGCAGTGACTGGTTCATGATACATCAAAGCCTGAGGTAGACAACAGAAAGTCATTTTATCAACAGTGAAAAATAATGTCCTACTGAATATCCACGAGAATATTCACACTGGCATTTTCTCACACCTACGCAAGCCCAATCTTCATTAGAATACTTGAAGACATATCAAAATAACATAATGGCAATACGCTTATGAAGGCTGAAGAATAAATTCCCAAAAGAGCTAATGGGATTGGAGATCTGAACAGCTGATTGATAGCTGACGCTTTTTCTGCCTCTCCAATGATCAACATTGTACCTCGCCTCAAAGCCTGTCTCCCAGTGTAAACCTCTTTTCTGATGCCCTATCTATGCTACTAACACAAATGTAGACCGCAATCCTATTTCCTCAATTTCCAATTAGGGAGGGGATAAGCCAGGAAACCGTACTGATAATTATAAGGATTCGTTAACAGAGGTCGAAGTCTCTAAATCAATGCCTTCTCTCCCTTCAGGCAAATTTCTGTGGGAGTTACACCAGAACCAGAGGCTTGGTAGACACAGAAAGAGCATTCACTACCTCCAGGCTTCGTGCTGTCTGTAGGTTAGGACACCGCCCCTTTGAATGCAGCTGGAATTGCCATTTCTCTCCCTCAACACTATGGCTAGTATTGCCTTTCCTTAAGCATATTCTACTCTAGGCCCAAAGAATTCAATCTGAGTATTCTTGGTTATACCATACTCCCTGTTCCTAGAGCAGTCCTTCCAATCTCAGGTTGTGTTCTTTCCACAAATGGCTGCTTTACCCGAATTTCTACTTTCACCTTCAGAGGACAAACTGAATGGCAGGTCTGGGAGTGCCCTGCGGTCATTCCCATGAACCACTTACATCACTGATCTGACAATGAAAAGCCACATCTTTAATGGAAAATCACCAAATATTTAGACTGCAGGTGTATGTGGTGGGGAGGGCAGGTCCTACCAGCTTTTGCCTTGGTGATGGTGGGCAGGGGCCACCTTTTCCTAATACAGGTGCAGAGAAGGTGATGAGGCCAACTAAGCTCAAGGGAAAGGGCAACTTCCACAACTCCGCATCCTCATGACGGCGCCTCTCCTGCACACGCAACAGCTCACTCAGACCTGAGCCCTGCTCCATCCATTCCGGATCTCTTCCGCTTCTTTCTACCCACAGCCCTGGACCTTGCTTTTCTCTCTGCTTTCTATTACAACAATTACTCCATCCTTTAGGCGATTCTTCCTTTCTCCCAAATTATCCATGGAGTGGAAAGAGCAGGAGGAGGCTAAGAACGGTTTATTATTTGCTTAGACCCAACTAAGACCATTAAATGAACAATGATAGGAAATAATAAAGCTTTCGTTTCTACTGAACTTTCACAATACTCTCTGGTACTTCCTCCAGAACTAAAATAAACCTGGATATGCAATACTAAGAGCTCACCACCTCCCTCTCCTCAGCACCATTACAAAAACCTGAGCTAGCTAGCTAACAGCAGCCACTATAATTGGAAGTAGTATTATTTATTTCCCCAAATGACTCATGGCAATCACCACCAAGGGAAAAAGACTTACTTTTTGTAAACTGTTAACAGTTTGGTGATTGACAGATTACTGAAGAAACAGAAATTAGGTAATTCATGTTTCTTGCTAAAAGATTTGCTATTCCAACACCATAAACAATAACATATATAAACAAATTGAGAAATACACTTTTTAAACAAGTACTCAGGATTATTAGATAAATAATGTCTTTTAAATGTGCTTTAAAGAAATTATTTTTGAAAGAATATGCAGTAATTGCTCTGCTTTGTTCAAGTTTTTACTACATCTAAAAATTGGCAAGTTTTCTAAATTGTGATGTGACACTATTTAGGACAACAGTTCACCTAGCTGTCAATTTTGGATGAGCAGTCAAGCAAGAAGCCATGATGATTGGAATGGTTTTGAAATAGCAAATGCAAATTCTGAATGGTGATGAGATGCTGGATGCTACCATGCAAAATACATTGTAACTGAAGAGTAGATACTGCTGCTTCTTTCTGGGCTGAAAGGAGTAACGGATCTATAGCATGTAACGCCGTAACCTAGATCTAACATGGGAGAATGAATCTGAAGTTGTCCGCTTTTTTTTACAGTCACATCCTACAACTGCAGTTCCATATTTAAATCTGAGGATAATGTGCAATAGGTTTACATGGGAGAGTTTTTATTATATCTTGAGAAAAAAACGATGGCATTTTTGTTCAATGAAGGTAAATCTAATTATATTCTTGATACCTAGAAACATTAATTGGCAGGAATTTCTTCAGAGAAAGTCCTCCAGATCTAAAGCAGTTCTGTGCTGGCATCCAAAATGTTCTATCCAGTTCCAGAAATATGTCATATTAGCAAATAAAATAGTTACTATTTGTAACGAAATGTAGTAACTGGCTAAAATTCTAGGTTAATAACTATTATGACGATTTAAAATTTAGTTTATTACTTTAGCGATACCTACTGAACACTTCTTACATTCAATTGTACAGATATGCAATCCATTTAATCTTGAAAAACACTATATAAAACTATAGAAATGAGAGAACCCACTTGCAAACTATTACACTCCCTCATCAATTCTACAACTGCAATAAATTTAATACTGTAAATGGACAAAACAAATCAGAGCACTGTGGAAAGAGTTCAGCAGCTTTAACAAGTCATATTGTAATTTTTATGAGCTAAGAGAGTAGAGGCAAATGGAATTCTTAGAACATTAAAAATAGATTTTAAAGACAAAGGTCCCAACTTATTCTTATATACACACACAAAAGTTCATCTGTCACAGACAGCAAATATTGAATGTATACACTGGAGTTTCCGGCACCATCCTGTACATTTAGAATAATTAAACAGAAAGTTGACAAATTCATCTAAGGTGGATCATTCAAATCTGTATAAGATGAAATACAGCTGGTTCTGGTGCTCACTGCTGCTTCTCAAATGCAAAAACCAAGTAAATACCTAAAAAGAAAATAAGTAAAGTTACAGTTTGGTTCATCAAATCCTCAGGGAAAACAAAACAATCTCAATCCTATTTATAATTTGGTGAAAATTCTTAGGCCTTCAAGCAGCTTTTAATGAATCATTTAAAAAGCAGATAAGGGATTATATGTGATGTTATTTGAAAACAAATGTCAGTATACTCAGTGACGACATCACAACCCCTGAGAAGACCAATTCAAAAGCTTTAAAAATCTCTAAACACAGTTTAAGAAAACTGAAGAATATAAAAGCAAAGAAAATTAAAACTAAAAAAATCTTAGGACTAATTTTTTTTTTATCCAGAGCAATATATATATATGTATGTATATATATATATATGTATATGTATATATATATATATGTATATGTATAATAAGAATTTTATTCAGAAAAAAACTAAGAAGAAGAATTATAAGGAATATATAACATGCATGTAAAAATTCCAATAACTAAATTGCTATGATGCATGGCCTGGTAAGGAAAGTGAGCTAAAGGTTACATGATAATCGATGCTTAAAGATATTAGTCTGGCCCCAATAATGATAGTCCTCCATGAATCCAGCCCCAAGGGCACTCTCTCTTAAATAAAATTTCTTACTTTACTGTGTATTCACTCAAAGACATCTAAATGCATCTAAGGTTCTTCATTCTGAACCCCACCTAAGGTTCACACCTACAATATCTTCTTAATACGATACCAATAGGTTTTATGTTAAGAAAGTACCTGAAAAGATGACAAATCATCAAAACATCACAAGGATGTTCAGGGTGTGTGTTAGGACTTCATTCAACTAGTGATGACAGGCCACATAACTTAGGAGTCTTCACTCCTTTAGTTAACTTTTGAACAAGGAACATATGAAGGATGGCAGACCATGTAACACTCTCCTGATCCTTCAGCTTTTTGCCCTTCCAACCCAGCCTGTATGGATACCAGTCTTTCCAAAACACTACTTTGACTTTATCCATGCTATTCTCTGCTCCATATCTGCTAGTTCCCAATGTGATTTGATTTGATTTTGCGCAATGACAGGTGGAAAGAAAACAGGCAGGATAATCATCAACACTGTAGATTCTTCTAGAGCAGCGGTTCTCAACCTGTGGGTCGCGACCCCTTTGGCGGTTGAACGACCCTTTCACAGGGGTCGCCTAAGACCATCCTGCATATCAGATATTTACATTACGATTCATAACAGTAGCAACATTACAGTTATGAAGTAGCAACAAAAATAATTTTATGGTTGGGTCACAACATGAGGAACTGTATTTAAAGGGCCAGAAGGTTGAGAACCACTGTTCTAGAGGATAAGGAAGCAAAGTAATCTAAACATTCATCTAAGATTTAGAACAGACCAGCATTACTTAACCTTGCCCAGCACTCCAAGGTTGCAGTGCAATCCTGCCCAACCCACTCCCAAATACCTATATACCTACTGCAACCGCCCTCCCCCTACAGTCCTGTCCTTTCCACCTCAAGAGTCATTTAAAACCACTAAGATACAGTGTCTGATTTCAGAGAAGCAATTGTAACTTTCCTTTCTAATTCAAACATTCTGAAAGTCTCACTCATATAAAATGCTATTTTGCGTAGGCATTTCAATTGGGATTTTAAGAAACAAATCTTGAACCACTTCTAAAAGCAACCCAGCAACAATTCTCTACTTCCCTTTCACATTTAAAGTATCTGTGTAGAAGCAGCAGGCTGGGGTAATAAATGCTTAATGATTAGACCAGTAGTTCAAACATTCTGAAAGTCTCACTCATATAAAGATACTTTCCGGCCCACAAAGCCCTCCAGTTTACAAAGCCCTCCAGTGTACAATAGTGTGCCTTATCAAAGAGTTGAGTGATCCCGAGAGCTATAACCTGACTGCAATTTGGCCATTGCTCCTTTCGTATTGCTTTTCACATTTCTCCTCAACTGTCTGGGGCTATCTAATTCATTTATATGCTATCATTAAAGTCTGCAATGAATATAAACATACAGCTATAAGCTACAGCCATCACACCATCAAAGCCTCCGACCAAGTTGTCTGCCCTCACACTGTGCTGTGTCATCTCCAGTTTGGGGAAATGAAATGTGTAGGTTTATGCACACATCTCAGGTGTCAAAGAAGATTATGTCTCTATCTCTAGCACAGCTTCAATCCCTTTTCAACTAAGGGCACCAATATTCTGAGACAAGCTCAACATGCCAGCCCTATTTGTCTTCTTTCCTTTTCTTCTCTATCCAATTTAGCAAGTCCTAAGAAAATGTCTTTTCTGTGGGCTTCTATGAGGCCGTGGTTTTGAGTATGGAACACTGTGACCTTAGCCAAGTTATTTAACTGCTTTTTCACCTGTGAAAAGTAGATATAATAAACAATAGTCTACTTGTAAAGTTGTGAGGATTAACTGAGTTACAACATATGAAAAGCTAAAAATAGTGCCTGGGCACACATTAAACACTTGCTAATATCAAGTATTATTTTTTTCTCAGGTTCCAGGAGTTTTCATTAAACTTTCTTTCACCTATTTTTCCCATTACAGTAACTTTAGCAATTAAAATTGTTTGCCCAGCTAGTGCATTTATTTTGTCTGTTTTTTTCCATTAGATAGTACACTTCTGGAAGGCAGAGATAACTTATTTACCTTTTTATTCCTTCCCTAAAGCCCTTTCATAGAACTTTATGTAAGCCAACACTCAATGTTTATCAAATGGCTTATCTTTGAGTAGTACTTATGCCTTCAACATAATTACCAAGTATTTAAATGAACAGTGCAAACTACCTTTTAAGTCCTCAGGGCAACCACATAAGGGTATTACCATTATCCTACCAGTAAGGGAGCTGACTTCCTCAACATCAATTTGCTGAAGAACCTCAAGACTTCACAGATTTGTCAGGTCTCTGACTTCTCTTCCAAAGACAGGTATCTCACTTTACAGTGTCTCCATAACAGGCCTGTTCCCACCCTCTAAAATAGTTACTCAATGCTCCTTCACTAAATGTTCTAGTATCTATTATGCCTTCGCTGTCAACATCAGAGTGGCCAAAATCAAATAAAGTACATGGAAGTGTTCTATAAGCCATAATTTCCGATAGAAAGCTGAGGTAAAGCCATCAAATACAAAGGGCTATGTAAGTTAATGAGCAGGCAATGAAAATGTTTAGGAATGTTCATAAAAGTTTAAATTAAACAACATTCTGCATGTATTTTCTCTTGGCATTAAACAGCTGTGCAAACGGGAAATTAGACATAAATAGGGATTTTGTATAATTAAGTATATACACAACCTAATGTGTCAGAAAAATTCTCAATTTCAGATTTTAATGATCACTTTAAAACAATCTTTGAAAATGTCAGTAAATCTACACTGATAATATACTCACTTGTAGCTTCCCATTCTGATTTACTTAAGGTACCCTAAAATTACAAAAAAAAAAGAAAGAAAAGAAAATTTCAGATTGAATATGGAAGTACAGTTGATCTTTGAACAACACAGGTTTGAACTGAATGGGGCCATGTTTATGTGAATTTTTTTTCAATAAAACATTTCCTTTTCTCCAGCTTACTATATATATTACATTTAACATATAAAATATGTGTTAACTATTTACATTATCAGTAAGGCTATTAGTTAAATTGGGGGGGAGGAATGAAAAGTTATACATGGATTTTCAACTGTGCAAGGGGTCAGTACCGCTGACCACCATGTTGTTCAAGGGTCAATTCTATATATATGCACTTACTTTTCAATAATGGGCAGAGGTGTCCAAACACTATCTTTGCTCTAAATATACAAATTACTATAAATATTACTGTGACCTGACATAAAACAAATTATAACCTTTAACACCACCCTCTCAATACTTCTGCCCTCCTGCCAAATTCTCTAAACCACTACTTCTCAACTGAAGGGTGAATTTGTGTAAAGAGGGTATTTGTGTAACTAAAAAAGCATCTAGCTTGTACATTTAACTTGGAAAATAAAAAAAAACAAAATGCCTATCTCAAAACATCAAATAGCCCTAGAGGAAGAAATAAAATTTTTATGTTTTTACAGAGAAATCACCAAATGAAGTACATATCATGCAAAGGAAGTAAATTATATTTAAAATAGTTATCAAAATATTAAAAAACATTTTGATATAGTAATGTAATGGCTAACGTGATATAGTAGCAATTCTAGCAACTAATGTAATTTTGAAGAATTGATTAATGTAAACAATATTCTAAGATGCCAGCAGAAATGTGCTATGCAAATATATATAATTTCTATTAATGACAAAGTCACAGTTACAGATAATACAACTGTAGTATTATCGTGTTCATAAGAGAAAATGTAAACTTCATGTAGAAATCAGTGAAAATGAAAATGTAATTTTTCACCATCTGTTCATGAGCCCTGAATTTTATCTATGGAACACCATGGGATAGTAGAACCTAGGTTAAGATATAATGATATAGCAAGAAAACTCAAACTAAGCCTCTTAACATTTTCCTCATCTTTACTGCTTCATATATAGCACTCAATTCTCAATTCACTGAAGTATGTTTTATTCCACAGTCTATGGTTAAAAAAGTCATGAAAACGTAGGGTAAACAGATTAATGTGAATCTGATTTATAACTCAGTAAACCCACGTTCTGTATACCCAGCGGTTCTCAACCTGTGGGTCGTGACCCCTTTGGGGGTCGAACGACCCTTTCACAGGGGTCACCTAAGACCATCGGAAAACATATATATAATTACATATTGTTTTTGTGATTAATCACTATGCTTTAATTATGTTCAATTTGTAACAATGAAAATACATCCTGAATATCAGATATTTACATTATGATTCTTAACAGTAGCAAAATTACAGTTATGAAGTAGCAACGAAAATAATTTTATGGTTGGGGGTCACCACAACATGAGGAACTGTATTAAAGGGTCGCGGCATTAAGAAGGTTGAGAACCACTGTGTATACCAATGAAATAATTTCCTAAGTTTCCATATGTACTTTTTTTCATTTTTTCAGAAAATATGTTAAAATTTGAAAACTTACCAAAGGTAATCTTACTTGACTATTCTTTATGTACTGTGCTGCATGTTCATAGTCATCTGCCTTTTCAGAAGCAAGTTTGGAATTCTCATTTGCAGGATATGGCTAGGGAAGCAAGTCAAACTCCTTGTTAAAATATCACACTGAAATTTACAATGCAGAATAAACATACTAAATCACTGAAATAAAATAATTAACACAATAATTCCCAAGTATTACTTCAGGAAGACATACTACATATACTTATGAAATATATATATCCTATATAACATCCCCCTGATCGGCCCTGCTCTGTGGGTGATAGAGGATGGCGCCCCAACCCCCCTCCACGGGCCTTGCTCTATGTGTGACAGGGTAGAGCCATAACCTCCCCATTGGCCCTGCCCTGAGTGTGACAGGGTGCAGCGCCCCAACCCCCTGATCCGCCCTGCTCTGTGCATGACAGGGGGCGGAGCCCCAACTCCCCCATTGGCCCTGGTCTGAGCCTGACCAGGGGCTGCACTTAGGGATTGGGCCTGCCCTCTGCCACCCGGGAGCAGGCCTAAGCCAGCAGGTCGTTATCTCCCGAGGGGTCCCAGACTGCAAGAGGGCACAGGCCGGGCTGGGGGACCCCTCTCCACCTGCCCCCCGAGTGCACAAATTTTTGTGCACCAGGCCTCTAGTCCTATATAATAAAAGGCTAATGTGCAAATTGGCCAAATGGCAGAACCGATTGGTATGACATGCACTGACCACCAGGGGGCAGACACTCAACGCAGGAGCTGCCCTCTGGTGGTCAGTGTGCTCCCACAGGGGGAGCGGCACTCAGCCAGAAGCCTCTCCCGCCTCCTCAGCAGCACTAAGGATATCCAACTGACAGCTTAGACTCGCTCCCCATGGCTCCTGGACTGTGAGAGGGCGCAGGCCGGGCTGAGGGATACCCACTGGGCCTCTAGCATATATATAAAAAGGGTGGCAGGCAGCAGCAGTTATGGTGAACTTGATCATAATCAGAATATTTGAAGTTGGACTAAACTGTATCATCTAATCACCACCAAGGACCACTTAGCAACAAACACTTGCAGCTCCCTGACTCAGTCAAAGGCTTTTTCTGTTACAACACAAAGCTGAAGGAAGGTATTATCAAATGAGCTAAATACTAATTTGAGCATTATAGCTATTTAATAGCCACGGAAGGCATGAGCAGCAATTAGAAACAATACAAATGAACAACTCTAGTCAACAGAGAACCCAGTGAGTTTAACAAGAAAAGGAAAATAATCTAGCCTCCCAATTATAGGTAATCTCCATATTCTCATAAGCATCTGAAGAAGGGTCATCAAAAAAAGAAAAGGGGTGTGTGTGTTTTTAAGAGTATGCTGGCCAAATGTTTATTCAAAGTACCCCAAGCACTATCTATAGGGCATTTTAACTAATTTCTCTTTATACTATGAAGAATAGTGCTTTGGAAATACATGTAAATCAAAACATAAATTACATAGACCCGTGCAAACTGCGGCTCAGGAGCCACATGCGGCTCTTTCGCCCCTTGAGTGTGGCTCTTCCTAAGCCTTAGGAGTACCCTAATTAAGTTAATAACAATGTACCTACCTATACAGTTTAAATTTAAAAAATTTGGCTCTCAAAAGAAATTTCAATTGTTGTACTGTTGATATTTGGCTCTGTTGACTAATGAGTTTGCCAACCACTGACATAGACTATTTAATATAACAACTATCTACTCTCTAAAAATTATATATTCTTTACTAGCTAGCAAGAAACAATTTTAGACCTAGATCTCCCTGACAAATGTGTAAGAAAATGATCCGGGAATGTCTACTGTGCTATCTTCTCTTTCTTTTCTTTATAAATATCCTACAGTGAGTGGAGGCATTAGAAATTTAACTATTTGTTTGCTGTTTAAAAAGTATTTGGCTTTTTGGACTTCCATATTGTTACCATTAGCAACTATACTCTTGATCGCATCTTAACACAAGATATAAGAAAATCATTTGTGGTCACTAAATTCTTTTTTGAACTTTTAACCCTACATTTTATAGTTTCATTGCATCATGAAGCTTCAAAACTTTAATTTGAATGTCTGCCAAACTATTCTGTTGTAAATTTTTTCTTACCAGTATAATCAGACTCCTCCATGTGATTATTTGCTTGTCAAAAATCTAGTTTCATTCCCCTATTGATCATTTTCAAAGACCAAATAACACGACTATGAAGTTCCAAAACTGATTTTTTTTTCTAAACTTGCTAAAATGTACATATCCTGTGACGTATCTCCTCTCAAAGCAGTTACCTTTCCAGGACTGTTTCCAGGTGAGAAAAAAGAAAAGAGGTGTCTTATAACCAGTGATGGCGAACCTATGACACGTGTGTCAGAGGTGACATGAGAGCTCATTTTTTTGGTTCATTTTTCTTTGTTAAATGGCATTTAAATATATAAAATAAATATCAAAAATATAAGTCTTTGTTTTACTATGGTTGCAAATATCAAAAAAATTCTATATGTGACACGGCACCAGAGTTAAGTTAGGGTTTTTCAAAATGCTGACACGCCGAGCTCAAAAGGTTCGCCATCACCGCTTATAACTATAGTTCCTTGGCTTATGTCTTTTCATTCTTTCTTCCATCTGCTACACTGCTCCAGGAGAGCAGAGTAAAGTTGTACTGGTTCTACTGCTGGAACTCTGAAGGCTGATGCCTTTAGGAAAAGACCTTTTACAGCAAACATCAGAAAACAGATCCATTTAAAATCTGACCTGGACCAAAGCAATAGCTTCCTGACTGCTCTTTCTGCCTCTGGTTTTAATATTCCTCAAACCATGCTACCCCAGTCATATTCTCATTCTTGTTTGGTCATGACCTCTCACTCAGTCCTTTACAGGCCTACAAAAGTGATTTGGTGAAGAAGTAGAAAAATAACAAAGGACTTTTTCAAACTACACACTATTATTGCTCATGTATGTCCACAGATAGCCACAGTAATAGGTCATATCCACAAAGGAAGAAGACTGGAGACCTACTGTGCTAAGAAATACTGAGTTACCAGTACTTCCTCAAACATTCTCTGCTCTCTCATGCTTCTTTGCCTTAACTCTTACAGTCTACTTTTCTTCCCAAAAGGCCCTCTTATATACTCACTACACTTTATTTCTTCATTACTGCAATTCTCACATTGTACTGAATTATTTGCTTGTATGTTTATATCCTTAATACACCATAAGGTCCTCAAAGAAAGGGGACCATTATCCCATACCTCAGTGTCCAGATGTATTTTTGAATAAAATCCATTACACAAAATCAATTTATTACCCACATGGGAAGAGAAAGTATAAATAACTGATCACTGTACATGCAAAGCACCATCAAGTAAGGATGATAGCAGGGGTGGGGAACCTTTTTTCTCCCAAGGGATTTAGATATTTATTTCATCATTCATGGGCCATACAAAATTATCAACTTAAAAATTAGCTTGCTATATTTGGTCAAACATTTAATTAACTCACCCCTAATGCCTTGGCAGGGCCAGCCCAAATTATTTCACAGGCCTTATATGGCCTGCATTCCCCGCCCCTGTACTAAAGGCATGTATGTGTGTAGTGATTTATGCATAAAACGTTTTGTAATTTTCTTCTTTTCCTCAAAACTAACAAAAATAAGTCTCTCCTCCTAATATAAAGTAAATACAAACATGCCTAATTCCAAAACAAGAAATATGACCAACAAAGAATATGACATGTTAGTGATTTATAGTTTTAAAAGACAATTTAGGATTTAAAAGTGACACTCCAATTCAAAATGAGGGGGGAGGGGAAGGAATGCAACTACAATAGGAAACTTTTCTTGGAATACACCTATAAAAACTGAAGAAAATCTGAATGTTAATAGCCATGTGACCCCAAACAAGCTACTTACCATCTCTGAGCCTCAGGCTGCCCATTTAAAAATAGAAAAAGTGGCTGCTTTGCCTACTTCATGCGATAATTGAGGATAAGTAAGAGTAGACTTAAAATACTTTTAAAATATTCTAAATTGGATGAACCCTCTAAAGAGGTTTAATGACTGATTAATATGACCACTGATCAATAACAAAAATGCTCCCTGACTATGATCAATCCAATTAAACAGTGATAAAACACATAAGGAAACCTAATTAATTAATGGCTTTACAATGGGTTTAAAGCTTATATAGACTACCTTCACTACTGCATTAGGGGGAGCAGAGAGGAGTCCAGGGGTTAAAGCAGGTCTCGGGACCAATACAGGCTAAAGATTGAAATCTTGCTAGACAGCCACAAGGAACAAATTATACATGGTATGAACTTGTCTTGGATCCTGGCCAGGAAGGTTTTAAATTACTGATTAACAAAAGGGCATTAGTGTAAAGAAGTGGTTCTTACCTGGGGGTGATTTTGAACCCCAGGGGATATTAGGCAATGACTCAAGACATTTTTGGCTGTCACAACTGGGCGGGGGTGCTACTGATATCTAGGGATACTGTTGAACACCCTACAGTGCACAGAATAGCTCCTATACCAAGCAATTATCCAGCCAAAATTCCAATAGTCTTGAAGTTGAAAAATCTTACTTTAAAGAATTACTATCTAGAAAATAAAATTTGATGACAGCATCACTCATTCATTCATTCATTTACTGAGCACCTAACCTGGAAAGTTTATGTGCCAAGCTCTGTCCTAGGTGCTGAAGAGTCTAGAGTAGTTACTGGTATAAATAATCTCTGTAACATATCAATATTCAGTGTCTATATGGCCTTGAAAGAATCTCAGAAGCAGCCATTGTTTTCAAAATACTTACCTCCAGGGCCTGCATTCGTTTTAACAGCATTTTATTTTCACTGTTCTTAATCTTTTCTTCATAGAATTCCAGAAATGTTTTTTTGTAGACGAGTTTCATATTGTACTTCTTCACCATTCTGCCCAAAAAAATATTACATAATGAAAAGGCTTCTAAAATATTTGTAATTTCTCAACAACTTACTTTCACACAATAGTGACATCTTCTGGGCGTAACTAAAAAAACTACCATGTCTCCTTCATATATTCACAATAAAATGATGCAAAATAAATGATGAGCAATATACCACTAACCATGTCTATAAAAAAATATGTCTTCCAAATCTCAATGGGTCATAGGGAGCTCTCTATTAAAACAACAAATGGGTCAGGAACCAAAATGAAAGACTGTGAGATGGGAATAAAGAGCTAAAAGGAACACTTCTCTATAGAATCTATTTTATTTACATTCATTTCTATAGAATCCTCACAACAGTATTGAAAATAGCTGCCAACCTCCTTAAAATATTCTTCCTCTTGGGTTCTATGGCAAGTTGTAGACGCTATTAATTTTTATCCCACATCTTGGGTTGCTTCTTTAGTTTGTTTCACAGGTTTCTTTTACCTAAGTTTAGTTGTTGAAGAGTTTGGCCAAGAGCCTTTACTCATTTTCACTCCCCTGATTTTACCCAGCATGCCAACAGCTATCAGTGCTCAGCTCTCTCTTCTGTCCCACGCATTTATTCCACTGCTTACTAGAAATTTCCACCAGGATCTGGCATAGGCATTCTCTAACGTCTCATGTCCAAGGCTGACTCCCACTAGATTCTCTGCCAACCTTTGCCATTCCAGTAAATTTAATGATTCATGCCAGAAATTCTAGGAGTTCTCCATACCATCACCCTCTCTCCATTGCCCACTGTATTCAACATGCCACTACATCCTCTCATCCTATATAATAGAAGCCTAACATGCTAAATGTCCATTCAACCAATCAAAGCATAACATGCTAATGATGTGCTAAGGCCGCTCAACCATTCACTGTGACGTGCACTGACCACCAGGGGGCAGACACTCCGACTGGTAGGTTAGCTTGCTGCTGGGGTCCAGCCAATCAGGATGGAGTGAGATGGGTGGGACATGCCCTGGAGCCATCCTGTGGTCCCTCCTAGCTGGCCAACCTCCCAAATCTCTCCCCAGCCCTGACTGTGCACCGGTAGGATTCCTCGGCCTAGCCTGTGCCCTCTTGCAATCTGGGACCCCTCAGGGGATGTCGGAGAGCTGGTTTCTGCCTGATCCCTCGACCCCACTGGTGCACGAATTCGTGCACTGGGCCTCTAGTTAAACTATAAAATGTACTTCAATGGCTTTCCTTCAGCTTCTTGAACTAGCCATGCTCTTCCTCACTTCAGGTCTTTCATACATATTGTCCCTTGTGCCTGGAAAATTCTTAGCTCCAGTCTTTAACTGGCCAACTCATCCTTTAGATCTTGACGTAAACATCACTTCTTCACAGATGGCTTCCTTAAATCCTCAATTACATTAGTTCTCTCAGTTATATCTGTGTGTCTGTGTGCCACCCCTGCATTCCTACAGCCTCCTTTGCTGCATTTGCCAACGTTTATAACTATGTATCTGTAGACATCATGAGAAAGCCCACGGATGATTCCGGGCAGCAAGTAAAGGAGAAAAGGAAAAAACAGAAGAAACAGCTGGAAAAACCCTGAGGACTTATGAGGTGAGGGGACAGGATGAAGGGAAACATATGCAGGCCACTGAGATTTGTATGTAAAAGGCATATGTAAGGCAGGATTTCCTGTATTAAATTAGCCCTTCTTGGAAAGACAACGTGAGTAAAGATAAAAATCTTTTATATTCCAGACAGTTCCTTTCTGTTATAAATCTCCCAAGTAAGCTTTTAGAAATAAAACCAAGCTTTATACATAGCCCAGCCAGTGTGGCTCAGTGATTGTCGACCCATGCACCTAGAGGTCACTAGTTCAATTCTCGGTCAGGGCACATGCCTGGATTGAGGGCTTGTTCCCTAGTATGGGGTGTGCCAGAGGAGGCTGATCAATGTTTCTCATCAGTGTTTCTCTCTCTCCCTCTCCCTTTCTCCTCTAAAACCAATAAAGCATATTTCAAACAATCAAAAAAAAACCCCAAGCTTCACACCTCAGAAATATCAATTACAATGAACTGAAACTCAATTTGTACAGGTTTGCCATATGAAAGCTAATTATATTTTTTTCAGTTTCTTAATGAAATGGCAAAAGGGCATCTCAAAAATCCCTGTACATTGTTGGAAATCTGTCTCACAAAATGAATACCCATTTCAATAATTTTTAAAAATTTAGATATTAAAGTGATGACTTGTGACTTTTACAACTATTATCATCAGGCAAATTAAGTAGAAAAGATTGTTAGTGGTTGCTTAGCACTAAAAAATAGTTAACTAAAATCACCATCTTTGTTAATTAAAACATCAAGCTAACATATTAAACATATGAAATAACACATTAAAAATGTGTTTAATTCCTTATATTATGAAGCTGAACAGTACCATTTCCCAAAAGTTAACTAGTTTCAAGAACAAATATGTGATTTAAGTTTTTTAATTTTACAGTTTATATTTATAAGTTGTGCATAGTATTTTTCTCATGTTGTCACAGTCCACCTCCATGTATTGTAGAACTCCTGAAAATCTTATACCCGTTATTTTACTGTTTGACTGAGATAAAATTCAAATAGTCACCAACTTAAAGCAAGCAGATAATAAAGCTCTTTTGTTCCCTCAGTTAAAAAGACTTTTGTTTTTAAAAAGTAGGAAATAAAATTCAGTCAACTGGCTTACATATAAGTTGACTCTTCCCCGCTCCCTATCAAGGAAAAGCCTAAGACCAAGGTATCTCATAAGGCCTTGAAGCCTTACCTAATGAAGTCTGGTACCCCAACTTTCCCCGTGTCTATAGGGTCCCCAGGACTCCTAGAAATTCAGGTGCGTGAGAGAATGCATTCCTGAATCAGGATTTTATTATCAATATTGCCTATGAGACATAGGAGATTTCAGAGCTACAGTGAAATATAAAACAACGTTTAATACCCATCCCTGTAAAAAGGATCCATTTGATACTGCCAAGTTACTAGTTATTTTTTTAAAAATCTTTTTTTTTTTTAATATATTTTATTTCCCCGTGTCTATAGGGTCCCCAGGACTCCTAGAAATTCAGGTGCGTAAGAGAATGCATTCCTGAATCAGGATTTTATTATCAATATTGCCTATGAGACATAGGAGATTTCAGAGCTTGACCGGAATCGAACCTGGGACCTTTCAGTCCGCAGGCCGACGCTCTATCCACTGAGCCAAACCGGTTTCGGCTTTTAAAAAATCTTTTGCTATTTGTAATGTCAAGTATTTTTGCCATAAGTTGAAGGTAATAGACTCCCTTTCTTACCTACAAGATAAAATAATTATAGAAATAAAAGAAAGCTAAGTAAGGCTGTAAGAGACCTATGGCATCAACCCTGGATTTGAGGGGTTTTTTGAAAACAAGGCTGTATTTTTTCTTTGGGAACCTAGAGGAATGTCTAGAAATACAGATTTCCCCTTTGCCCCTTTTCCTCCCTGAAGGCAAAAAGAGAATAGCAACAGATAAAAGACATTCTTACTCATTTAGTAATGGAAAATAGACCAAGAATTCAGGGACATCCACAACACCTTCCAAGCTGAAGTCATACTTGCAGCCAAATAAAGGATAATCTCCTTTCTTCTGAAATTTCACAGTATATATTTCATTTCCAAATGATTCTGTTTCTGAAGCTTCAAGGCGTCTTCTATATTTTCCCCAAACAAAAATAAAAAAGATTAAAATTGTTATCAGTTCAGATTTATTCTGATCAGATTATACACATGAAAAAAACACACCACGATGCAATTTAAAAAAGACAATCGATTAGCTTTTTTTGGTTAATCCTCACCTGGGGATATTTTTTTCTATTGATTTATTACAGAGAATGGGAAGGAGGGAGAGAGAGAAACATTGACATAAGAGAGACACACTGATTGGTTGCCTCCCGCACCCAACTTGACCATGGCCAGGGAACCTAGTATGCGCCCTTGACCCTTCCACCTGCAGGCCAACACTGAACCACACCGGCCAGGGCTGATTAGCTTTTTAACCCAATTTCAGCTACTTCAAAGAAGTAATGTACTAGAAGTTCACTAACAATCACACTAATAATAAAATTAGGGTAGAGGGTAAGGTTCATTACCACGAAGGTTAATTCTCTGTGCCTTGGAATCTGATGTGCAGCTTGTCTAGCACTATAACCTTTGTTTGGCTCGATATAACATCAACCTCCAACTTACACATTAAGATGCTTTAGAAGTTCATCTGTAAATCTGTCTTTTGAACTTAAATCTTGAACTCAAATAAACTATCAAAATGTTTATCAATTTTTAGATCAACATGGCATGTTTTATAAAAGCTCTCTGGTAAACATTGCTACTTTAAAATAAGCTTAATACTGAGTCTACTGCAAACCACAAAATATGTGAAAGTACTTACATCAGTTCGAAGCTATTGGGAGTGGTACCAATAAAATAGCCGCCAGGGCTAAGTCTCTCACAAGCATTTCTAAGCATCATGTCAGCCTGATCATAGGACTCAAATGAGTAATGACAGACAAACTGACAACTGCAGATGTCAAAACGCATTTCTGGGTCACGGAATTTGTCAATCAAAAGTTCCTAAAGCAAATAAAAATGGGTAAATATGTTAAAGTCCAACATAAATTTTTTTTTAGCAAATTAATTTCTATAATCAGGTTCCTTAAAATAAAAGTAGGCATGCCCTCCAACTGAGCTATCCTTTCTTTCATGTATAATGAGGATCATAATGAAATCATATTTTCATTCTTGTTCAGTAGAAATTTGATTCCCATTTTCATAGCAATTTTTAAATAAAAAGTAGGGATTCTGAAATCATGTTAAAATGTATCAATCAAATATTACATGTAAAGGAGTTGATCCTTTTATTTGGCTTTATTGAAAATAATACTGAACAATAACTTGGATTAAAAAATTCCCTGAAAAAAAAATTTCCCCGAAGCTGGCCTTACAGACATTAAAAAAAAATACACTAATGTTTTTAAAGGTTTCCAATATTCTAGCAGTATACTACCACTTTTCCTCTCACTTTCAAAACTGCTAACAACACATGTAGGATGATTAAAGATATCTCTAATAGTTTAATGAGCTAACAAGACAAAGAACAAAGTTCAAGGTGAGACTTTCACCATTCAAGTGTCTCTGTAGTTGTTAAATTTCATAGCTGTTAAGCAATTCAGAAACAAATAGGTGAAAAAAAAAAACAAAACCAGACTATAATATATTGGGAAACTACCCTCATAAATTACAAAGTGAACAAAACAATTCAGTTATATTTCAAAACACTGGAAAATAAATCTTGCCCAAATGAGAAAGCAACAAGTGATTTCAAAAGTTCAAATTATTAAAACCAAAAAATTCTCAATGGATCATTAAAAAAATTGATCACGACAGAATTTCTAGTTGAAATGGAAAATGTGTAATAAGGTTTTTTAATGTTGCAAAATACACTTTTTAAAAAAAGGTAATTTTTAACACAAATCATTTACCCAAATTAAATATATAAAAAATAAATTGACAAAAATTAAAAAACCTGTACCTTTGAACAATCAGCAGTTATAAATTCTGCATTGAAAATATATTCATTATCCCGACGATTTTTCATGTCCTCATACCGCTGCTGACACTGTTTGACAGAGACATCAGCAATATCTGGAAGGGGAAGGAGTGTTAGTAACTGTCAACGAAGACGCACAGAGATAAACTGTAAAGTTAACATAGCACAAATCCATACATTAACCCCAACGGATAAACTTCCGCATGAAATCTAGCCATAGTACAAGCAAAAAAATTTATATTTCCTTCAAAACAAAAGAGAAGTCTTTGTTCCTATTATTTTTCAAAAGACATTTAAAAAATTCTATAATCATTTTTAAATGCTTATTCAAAGTTAAAAGCAGAAACTTTAGATTCCAATTTGAATTATAAAACCTAACACTGTATGCCCAGTTTTGGAAATACTGAATTTGTATTTTCTTAATAAAATGTTATTTGCCCTTTTCTCTGTGTTGAGATTTGCACTGACGGAGCCAAAGCAACAGTGGATAAAATGGTGGCACCTTATCATGAATACAAGGTAGTGGCACTAAATGGTATTGCTAATACTTATATTCTTCAGCACTATAAAACTAGCATGGGGGGGAAAGCCAGTTTCATTTGAGAATATCCTTGGTAAAGCAGTAAAAATAAATTTTATTAAATCCTGGCTCTTGAATACATCTTTTTAATATTCTATGTAATGAAATGGAAAATAAAAAAAAATTCTACTATATAACAAAAGTTTAAACAGGACTGATGTGACTGTTGTGAGCTGACTGGCCAATTTTTTCATAGAAAATTATTTTCACTTAAAAGAACTACTGACAAAGTGGTTATTCAAACATGGTAATAAAGCAGTCATTATCTTGAAAATAAACAAAGTGAGCCTGTCACTTCAAGAAAAACAATGAGCATACTTTTTACCAATGATAAAATTTGAGCTTTCAAGTGAAAATTACAATTCAGAAAAACTGACATCTACCACCATGGGCTGAGCATCTTGCCATTATTTCTCTGATTGTGGTGATACTAAACAAATGCGATTCTTGATGTCAACATAGAGATCTGCATAACTTTAGTGAACATTATTTTCCAAATATTACAAAATCTCATGGGCAAAACCATTCAAAGTGCAAGATAAATCACTGGAATTAAATGTAACAGACTATGAAAAGTTCATTATTATGGTTTCAGATTCCACACTGTGGATCTTTAAGGAACTTGTCAAGTTTTGATACAATATCAAAGATGAATATCCTATCTGAAAAGACTATTAAAATACTCCTGCATTTTTCAGGTACTTATCAAATAAAACACAAATCACAACATACTGAATGCAGAAACAGGTGTGAGAATCCAGTTGTCTATTATTCCAGGCTCTAAAGGAATTTGCAAAAATATTTTTAAAATGCCAGTCTTCTTACTAAATTTTATTTTTTAGTAGTTTAAAAAGATTTTTAAAATTCTGTTTTAATTACTATAATCAATTGATATAGCCACACACACAAAAGCTTTCTGGGGTTCATAAGCATTTTTAAGTGTACAGTGGTCTTAAAAACAAAAAATCCGAGAAGTGCCAATTTAGGCAATACTTCATAGGTAGTGCTGTGCACTTCCTATTACTCATCACATTGGGAAGAACATGATGCCTGCTTGTTCTACTTTAGTGTTAAGATTGACCAGTGGGTCCAGGTACTTGAATCATTCAGTTAAGTTCCTTTCAACTTTACCCAATAGTTTTATCATCTGTTTATGATTGTAGCTTAGATCTATTATTTCATCAAGGTAGAAAAATTGTGACTTTCATCATTCCTCCTGATTTTTCAATAAATTGACATTTTCCTTTCTGACCATTTGGTTACCTTGAAATACGGTTCATATAGGGTAGGGAAGATAAATACTCATTCTTAATTTACAAATTTCAGAATAAGTTTTGCAGTAACCTCTAAGGGTGAACATTACGTCATTTTAAAAACACCCATCTCATGCATAACCCCCATATATCCTGAAATAAAATATTTTAGTGTCATTTTGATAATGAGATCCATCTTATTTTCCATTTTCCTGACTGAACACAAATTATTTTTTTCCACGCCATTATTATCTTACCGGTACAAACTAGCTTGTTAATTCTTCCCTTTTTCCATTTGAGCAAATCTCCACCTTTACCACATCCCAGGTCCAAAACTGTAATGTCACGTGTTTTTTTCTGTCGCAACTTTTCTAAAAATTCCCCTAAAACAGAGAATTAAGTCATAATAGATGATCCCCATTTTACTAAAGCATAAATTGTCGCCCCTAATAAACTATTAACTTTTGTCTGACATGTAATATGAAATATTATATTTTCATTTATGTAATTCATAAGTTTTGGTAAACATTTTAAAATATGACAGTTAACAACTTGATCTTCTAGCATTGAAGATAAAAAGGCATGTATCTGGATTTTAGAAAGTTAAGACAGGTTTTGAAGATTACTTTCAGAATCTGATTCAACATTAAAAAGCAGACATTTTAAATTGTAATTAATACAAGAAGACCCAATAATTGTTCATAAGAGAAAACCTAATCATTCGTAATTTTTTATAGTTTTCTCTTTCCAGAGCTAAGTATTTAGCTTATTGTATACCTAAGTTAATTAAAATAATTATAGAATAAGAGTGCTTGTCATTAAAAGATGTCAGGCTTACCACCCAAAAAAATAGAAGAACTAATCAAAAAAGTATACATACTCCTTAATTTTACTATCATCAGAATTCTTAAACACTGAAGTAAAAAAATGGAATCTTTTCATCCCAATCTACCAAATCACATTAAAAGTCAACGAACACTATCAATAGTTCCCTATATATTAATAGCCAAATGCTTCAAACATCAGTTACAGACATCTAAATACCTTAGATGATTGAAGTATTCAGCAATTCTAAAACTTGATACACTACTGCATCCCAAATCTACTTTTTCTGTCTTTATCACTCTGAGTTTAACACTTTCTATTTAAGGTGTATCATTTTGATTGCTAGCATATTCTGTATAAATACTTCTGCCTTTCACTGTCCACAGGATCTTAAAGTAATTTCAATAGAAGTACAAGTGTTCCATATTTAACTTACTGCTGTGAATCTTAAGAAACAGCATAAAAATAATATTGAAAGAATGAAAAACAATTACAAAATCTCTTTATTTCCATACAGAAAGACTAATGAGAGAAATCATCAAGAAACACTTCAAAGATATCTTCATCACATTCATGAATAGTACTCACCTATTTACTAAGCTATAAACACCAACAAGAAAGAAAGTGAATGACAAAGAATGGATGTTGTGAAGAGAAAGGAAAAAGCCAGAGGGAGCTTTGCATACATAGACCACAGATTGCATTAGGACCAGAAAGGCAGGTGTAGATAGCAAAGCATCCACTGAGAGAGTTGCTGGAACAGCTGAAGAAGGAAAATACCATGAATATGCTGAGATAAATTTTTGCTAAGTCTGACCTAATTCTTTTAATGAATAAATACACAAATAAATTATACATCATTAAAAAATATTCAATAAGTTATCTGCATCATTGGATCTGCAGAAGAAAGCAAGAGAGAATAAATCAGGACTAAGGTCCAAAGATTACCTTAAAAGTATAAGCTACAAATGACATAATATTAACCTTAAAAATAAAGAGAAAAGAAAACTGACAATTACCCTCACTGATAACTGGCAGAGTCAAATAAATAATGTTTTTATAATAAAACATGATTAAAAATAAAAATATCAAAATATGTGAAAAAATGAGCCGTTTCCACTCTTAACACTTCTCAGAATGTCTAATTTATCTTTAAAAGTTAGTAAATTATCATCAAACCTAGTAGAAAGTATCCATAATTAGCATCTTTTTCCAGTGTAATCAAGAAAGTATTTTCACTTTTTCTAAGACTGGCTTTAAAAAAACAAAGAAAAACCTTACTGTGAAAAACTTCAAAATACGCTGGCTTTTTAAAAACCTAACCTCGTGTAATAGTCTAGTTGATGTACTAGATATACAAAGCAATAAATATATCCTGAATCATACTTCCTCAACTGACTTCCATTTTAATTTCAAAGGTGCGTTTCCACAGATTAAATACTGGATCCAAAAAGTTGAATGTGTTTGTAATCCTCAATATAAACTTTATTTTCTCCTCAAACACCATACAAGAAAAATAAGTTCAATGGACAATCAACAAACAGGAACTTTACCGACTCATTAAAGACCTCGAAATAAAAAAATCATGATACCGCCAATTTCCTTGATTTAACGAAATCTGAATGTTTAATCCAACAACATGTCATTGCTCCAAAACTATTATTAGAGTAAAATATAACAATTACTTAAAAGCATTAACTCTAATAATAAAAGAGGCATACTACCTTTTGAAAGCCTGGTTAACTTTTCAATTTAATATCCATTAAACACTTACTAATATCTTTATGTAGTCAACAAAAAGTAAACATAATCTTTTTATCTCAAAGGCCTATTTTTAGTTTTGGCTCCAGTTTTATAAAGTCCAGGTTTGATAATTAAGTGAGTAGAAATTAAAGATATAGCAACTTGATATATGATTAACCATTTAGGGGGGGAAAATGAGACATAAGCTGAAATAAAACATTCTAAAGGATAAATAAAAAACAATCATACCAATGAGGATGCTTTTCATCCAATTATTAAAGTTCCTTAGGTAAAAAATTCGACTTTGGCTACGCTTCTCCAAGCCAACTTCCTGAAGTTCATTATAGTGGGCAGCCACTGTTGAGCTGTGTCCTTCTTCTAAGTTCTGAAAATAAGAGAATGGAACAACATTAAGGATTAGAACATGGCAAAAATAAACCTAAAAGAGCATCTGATAAATAAGGATAAAATACTAATGAAATTGGTAAATTTCATTAAACAATGGCATTAGCCACAGAAATCCCACTAATTATAATCAGATGTAAGCTTGTTTTCCCATTCCCTACTTTTAAAAAAATCTCTAGGTTTAAAATTTTCATCTTGATTTTTTGTCTATATAATTTTACTATCAATGTTTTAATAAAACAAGTACTCTTCCAATGTTCTAGTTTATTCAATTCAATAAATTCCAGTCAGTGGATGGGATTCCTCTAAGAAAATAAAATAGGAATGAGTAATATGTATTATTCTATATAATAAAAGGGTAATATGCAAATTGACCCTAAGGGGGGAGGGTCACGCACACTGATCACCAGGGAGCAGATGCTCAACGCAGGAGCTGCCCCCTGGTGGTAAGTGCACTTCCACATGGGGAGTGCCGATCAGCCAGAAGCCGGCTCATGGCTGGCCAGTGCAGTGGCAGTGGTCGGAGCCTCTCCCGCCTCCGTGGCAGCACTAAGGATGTCTGACTAATGGCTTAGGCATGCTCCCCTAAGGGCTCCTGGGCTGCCAGAAGGATGTCTGACTGCCAGCTTAGGCCCGATCACCTGGGAAGTGAGTCAGCAGGTGGACATCCCCTGAGGAGTTCTGGACTGCGTGAGGGTGCAGGCTGGGCTGAGGGACCCCACCCCCCGAGTGCACAGATTTTTGTGCACTGGGCTTCTAGTATAATTATAAAATAGCTGTGACCATTACATGAGGTCATACACAGAAAGGGATTAGAACTCAATAAGCTATGTTCAGTGCCAGTGATTCTTACTATTATTTGCTATTAATCTATTTCAACATTTTCAATTTGTGCTCCCTACTTAAGGCCCTGAGCATTTGGCAAAATTCCCATGGCAGGTACAGGGCTTCAGATGCCCATACTTCCTGTTCAACCAAAGATTTTTATTTGAGAAAAGGGTTCCACTGCTAGTAAAAGTTTGAAAACTAAGTTTATAATACAAGTTCCTCTGTTACAAGTATTCACACTCCACTAATGACAAATGCTTAGCCTATCTAAGCACACTCCTCCTCATGGCTGATGGCAGAATTTACTCATTCACTGAAGCTCTTTTTCCCTCCAGATCCAGATTTGTCTCTGATTCCTTCACAATATGGCATTCCCAGATGAAAATGACTTGCTATTCCTTGCTCTATAGTATCCCTGCTAAATATCAGGCTCCTGTGTCCACTTAGCTAAAATTGTATGCAACTACCCAAACAAGAAGTTGAAACAATACAGTTAAAGGAGTTGCAGTAAGAAAGAAATGTAAAACTGGGGATAATTTTGAATTGTATCATTTCAAGTGATACTATTTCAGATACAAAAAGAGATGAACACCTAATAAAAAATGAAACAAGGTAAATCATCTGGGCCTCATACTCTTGTCTTTTTTATATGCTAAGAAAAAGCAAACCATAAAACTAGCTTTCAAATTTCTAGTCAAATAAGAGTTCTGGTACCATAAAAGTTATCTCATTAGCACAAGTTTCACCTAAATAAAAACAATTAAAATACAAGAGTTAAAAGCTTACGCTATCTTAATACAATGAAAAAAACATTCTGAAGTTAATATGAAAAAACCGGTATTATTTCACAGCTGCTCCATATTTCAATTTGACATATTCCATTATGAATAAAATAAAATACATTCAACATACTTTCTGCTTTTCATCCTCAAGTTCTCTTTTTCTCTTTTTTGGAGTGCCATCTACAGGAGAAGGTTCATCTTTTGGAAAATCATCAGTTTCCAGCCTTCTTTTCCTTAAAATGCCTTCATCATCACCAGAACCTTTTTCCTCTGGTACAATTTCAGCATCAAGTTTTCTTTTCTTGGATGGAGTGTCTTCTCCACAGCTGGAACTCTCTTTTACAAGATCATCTGCAAATTCCATTTTTCTTTTTTGGGGAGTATCTACTTGTGTAGGAGCCTTTTCAAAAAGCCCAGTCCCAGGAGCAGTTGTGCTTTCATTAGTGCTGAATGAAGACTCTGTTACTGAATTTATTGATGCTTTCTCTTCTTCAAGAGAGATCTTTTCACATTCCTCTGCTTTTGCAGAATTTTCCATTTTTGATTACTTAAATAGATGGTAAAACTTCATGAACACTGAAATGGCAAAAATTTGATATTACTTACAATCACTTTAAAATAATTTTAACCAGAAGCTAACCATTCATTTAATTTCAGTGATCAACTAGAAGTTTCTTAAATCTCATGAAAACAATGTTAGTTAATATGTATTAATATCAATTTATGAATATACTAATGTGGGAGTACTAATTACAATCCCTAAACCCTTTTAGCAATCTTACCCATAAAAGTCACTATTGGCATTAAAACTGACAAATGAAGTGGGAGCATATAAGTTCCTTTTCTATTCTGACCCTTACTCTATAGCCTTGATTCCCAAATTGTATGCTGGGCACTATAACAAACTCATACAGGCACAGCAGGATATTTTAAAATTTTAAGGGAAGCGTAGTGATATCTGGTATCTGGAAGATATCACAGATACAGATTCAAGTAGAGCACAACTTCAGCTGAGCAGATTGCACTATATCCCTTTCAATGACATAACTTTGTGAAGCAGATATTTTTGTGGCACTGAAGAAAATCAATTAAATAGGAAATGAAGTTGGTGATGTCAAATCTTATTTCAAGGCGTGAGAAGTTTTACAGAATCCAACAGGTGCATAGATTCTATTAGTAAGGGCTCAGGGTTAACTAAAAATTAAACACAAATTTTTTTTAAATGAAGTTGCTGGGACATAAATATTTAAATTATTTTTAATGTATATATTTTTATTGATTTCAGAGAGGAAGGGAGAGGGAGAGATAGAAACATGAATAATGAGAGAGAATCACTGATCAGCTGCCTCCTGCATGTCCCCGACTGGGGATCGAGTCCACAAACCCGGCATGTGCCCTTGTCGGAATTGAATCTGAGACCCTTCAGTCCATAGGCCGATGCTCTATCCACTGAACCACACCAGCCAGGGCATACTTAAATTCTTTGGACTAAACTACTAATGAGTGGTACTGTTAGGTATTTCTTTTGGCCTGGAGACATTGAAAAAAATACACACACAAAACACACATCAGAGACACTGAGGGCAACAAGAAAAGTCTGGGAACATGTAGTTGACTTCTGAAATCCCTTAAAAGTGAAGATAGTGGCTTTGGATAAGAAGTTTCAAGACTCAGCCAGCAACTTAATAACCAATAAGACTCTTTCAAATGTTCTTAGGCCTAATGGATCTCCAGGGAAATAAGTGAACTATCTATTGAACAGGAATTGTTATGGAGATCCATTTATCGTCACTTAACATATTTTCTCAACTCTTACTACAGAAGAGCTCAAGGAAGCACTGTGCGAATTACTGTTCCAGATGCTTTCAGCTTATATATACATACGTAACTCTATTAAAATGTTAGGCTGTATTATTCAAAACAAATGGAAAAGGGAGACCAGAAGTCCAAATCAGAGGGGGGGAGAGATCACCCAAAAGAGTAATTTTCAGAATGACTACTTAAAATGATTATCTCGTAAAACTGGCCTCTCTGCAATTTATTTGCTAATAAAGAACAGAAATAGGTTTTAAATGAAAATAAACCAATGTGACTTATGACCTCTTTAGCTGTAACTAACGCCTGAAATTTATTTTGGGAATAGGTGTGAAGTTTATATGTGCAACTCTACTTCCACAGATGTGATGCCATTAAAACAATCAATGCGGTCAAAATAAATGACAATAAATTCCAAACGATGGCAGAAACAGGTGAGAATTTTTGAAATCGACCGTCAAAGTGGAACAACGAATAGACTCCAAAATGCAAGAGTGTTGCCCTTCAGAATCCTGGAGGACGGGGTTTACGGACGAGTCCACTGACATGGAGTTGGAGAGGCAAGAAAACGACCCATTCTGACCCGGCTTTCCCAGGCACCTTTACCGCAAGCCGCCTCCGCCTTTTCACTCCACAGAGAACCACCGAGCACAGGGCTGGGACCGCCGGGCTGACGCTCAACTGGGATAAGCTCTCCGTCCCGACCGGGTCAACTCGAGGGCCCAAGAAGTCGCGGCCAGGCGAGAAGGGAATTTTTCGGCCAAGTTCACCCTCTTCCGTCCCTGACGCGGCCTAGCTCTTAAGCCAAGCCTCCGGCTCAGGTTTCGGATTCGCCGCTCAAGGTACACACACGCTGCTTCCTATCTGACACTCCCACACTCTCCGCCCGACCCTGCAGAGCGGCCTAAGGCAGCTCGCCGGCCTTCTCGGGACCCGGACTCGCTAGGTCTGGAGGAGCAAGAGCGCCCACCGACTCCCACTACTGCCCATTTGGCTCCGCGCTGAGGGCACCATAAACCCCTCGCGAAGGGTACCGAAAGCACGAGGCTAAGACAAAGCGAGCTCCTATCGGGAGTCGCAGCGCCCCTTCCACCTTGATGGTGGCGGAAGACCCACAGACAAAGAAAAGAAGGGCCGCAGTCCGAGCCGCACACTCACCCATACAGCCACACACGGTTCTGTTTGCGGAAGCGGCGAGGCGCGCCACGCTTGTGTAGTGACGCCACTTCCGGGGAGGGCGCTGGTCACGTGACGTCGCTCTCGGCCGAGAGTGGAGCGACGCGCGACCTTAGCGCCGAAACTACAAGTCCCGTGGTGCTGCGCGCAGCGGCGTGCTTCGGAACGCGCCGGCGGGTCGAGCAGTCGCGAGCACGTTGCTAGTGGGCGCGGCTGGTGGGGCCAGGGGTGGTGGGAGGCGATCGTCCACCTGAGCTCGGCGGGTTCCAGCGTCCCGACCCACGCTCGGCCGGATCACTCTGTTGAGTGACACCGCTGTGGCCTCGGAGGAGCTGTCGTCTAGCCTGCGCGGCGGGAAGCGGCGGCGGCCTCAACGTCCGAAGAGGTAGCCTGGGCCCAAGACCTTTAAGGGCAACGGGAGGGGTGAAGAGGGCACCTTCAACCCGGTGCACGTTGGGGAGCAGACCCGGGCGCGAACCCGACCCCTGCCCGGACCCTCGGGCTGTGGCCGGGGTCCACCTGCGGGGATCCGGACTGGCCCGCCCCACCACCGCCGCGGCCGAAAGAGGTCACCCCCGCCCTTCTCTGTCGGGCCGGTGTCCTTGCACATCTGCCTTTGGGACTGTGTTGTAGCTTTCTGCTCTGTAACTCTGCACCCTCTGCTCTTCCCTTCCTCGGAAGCCTGCCGAGGAGGGGTCTGAGCGCCCCCGCCATCGGAGTTGTCTTGGGCAACATCTTAACTTCTCCCGAGGGATTAGCAGCTCGTTCCCTATCGCCCTATTTGGGAAGTGGCACCAGACCTCCCTCCAGGGAGGCCTTTCTGGGCTGTGAGATTCTGGAGAAAGGGCAGCCCTCACCTCGGCTAGAGAAAAGCCTCGTAGCGCGGTCGTCTGTGTTGCCTGCACTTTGATATGGGAGAGTTGCGGGAGACAGCTCTTTCTTTGTCCATCCATCCCGGGCTGTGCACTGGAGAGGCGAAGGCACCTACTGTAGTGAGGCCGGGACGCTGCGTAGTTGAGAGTCGGAGATGGGTCACAACCGACCCGGTGGGCTAAGATGATTGACGTGTGGACATAGGAACTTACTTGATTGTGCCTCAGCACCTCCCCACCTTCGTAGTGTAAGAACGTGAGCACGTTTGCAGTCCATCTTGAATTATACTTTCCCAAAATCAATCCCTTTACAAGCAGCTTTGAAAGAGTGTTTCGCTGTCCTTCCGACTGGTCAGTAAGGGCAGTTATGTTAATGAGTAGACTTCGCTTTGGGGAAGGCAACATTCGCAGCGTGTACTTCCTTTATAGCCCTGTCACTTCTAAAATGTGGACCCAAGAATGAATGAGGCCTGTTTTTAACATAAATAATTTTAGGGGAAAAATTTTTTTTTAATTTTCTTATTAGATTAAATGCTTCTTCCTATGTGTTTGCACAAACTCCACCATGGATTGATGGTGTGCATGAGATATGTAGAGCTCACGTTTTGTAGTTTTTATAAAGCTCAACTGGAAGGCATGTAAATTCAGTTGAGAATAGAAGAACTCTTGAAAATAGTAATAATGGAGGGAGTAAATGGACCACCAGGTAAAAATGTTTTGAAAGTTACTGCTGGTGTTATTTTTCCCATTATTACATGTATAATATCTGTTTTTCTGGAAATTGAATTAAAATTAAAGTAGCTGATATTTTAGTACCTTCTGCGTGACAGCCAGATTAAGTGCTTTACACATTTGAACTAATTCGATTCTTACATAATCCAGTGGGATAGTTATGATTATTTTTGTGTTAGAGATGAAGGTTAAATAACTTGGCCAAGGTTGTGCATTTGGGAATTAGTGTAACTAGGATTTGGACCTAGGCGGTCTAGCTCCAAAGACCAGACTATGCTAATAATGAAACAGTGCCTGCTTAGAAAGCCAAACTCAGAACTAGAAATTGGCTGACAAACAGTAGATTTTTCAGAAAATATTTTGATAATTCTTAATGCTTGATGTTTAATGTTCAGAGAAAAAATAGTTGTATAAGATCCCCCAAGACAGGATCATCATTTTGTTCAGGGATTTAACCTGAGTGTCTTTAATAGTGCCTGCCTCATAGTGGTGCTTGCTAATTGAATGAATGAATTGCCAAGAAAGGTCTTTAAAAAGCAACTTGTTATAAAAGTTCAGATGAATTACTTCAACCCGTTTTAAGATTGCTTTATGTGCTGTTTTGATTATTTGGCCCACTATTCACCCACTCACACCACCTGGTTTAGATTTCTCCTGGTTTGAATTATATTTTATCAGTGAAAGAAATGAAGTAGCAACTTGTAAATTTTCTGGTCAGAGTAAAGGCAAGCAACTGATTTAGTAGTTACCATTCCGTTTTTTAAGTCATTGGTTCTCAAAGTTAGAACACTCTGACTTGCAATTTTAAAGTGTAATTTCTGGTGTAGAGTCGAAGATCACTTTTTTTTTTAATCCTCACCGGAGGATATTTTTTCCCCATTGATTTTTAGAGTGAGAGGAAGGGAGGAGTAAAGAGAGAAAAAGAGAAACATTGATGTGAGAAAGACACATTGATTGGTTGCCTCCTGCACATGATCCAACCAGGCCCAAGATAAAACCTGCAACCTAGGTCCATGCCTTGACAGGGAAATCGAACCCACGCCCCTTCCATCAGCACTCTAACACTCTAACCACTGAGCAACCTACCAGAGCGAAGATCCATTTTTGAAATATAAACACAGTTTTTAAAATGTAGATACAATGTTGTAGCTTCCTAAGAATGATATTCTTGGAGGTAAGAAAGAAAGGTGGTTTATGGAAGGTTTGTTTTTCTAAAAAGTCTTGGAGGAAGGACTGTCCCTCCAGTCCACTCACAAAGTGCCCTTACTAAAATTTTACTGCCTTTTGGATCACATAAGATAGTCTTGTTTAAAAGGTTTAAAAGCTGAAAGTAAGATTGGTTGAGAAATCTCTAAGTTTATTATGTTTAGAGATTCATTTTACATGTTAACTAGGCTATAGTACCTAGTTATTTAATCAAACACTAATCTAAGTGTTATTGTGGTGGTATTTTGAAGATGTGATTAACATGTAAAATCAATGGACTTTAATAAAGAGATTACCCTCAATAATGTGGGTGGATCTTATCAAATCAATTGAAGGCCTTAATTTCAAACTGAAGTATCTGAAGAAAAAATTCTTAAGATTGCAGTATTGCCTGGCCAGCGGGGCTCAGTGGTTGAATGTCGACCTAGGAACCAGGAGGTCACAGGTTCAATTCCTGGTCAGGTCACATGCCTGTGATTCGGGCTCAGTCCCCAGTAGGGGGCATGCAGGAGGCAGCCAATCAATGATTCTCTCTCATCATTGATGTTTCTATCTCTCTCCCTCTCCCCTCCTCTATGAAATCAATAAAAATATATTTTGAAAAAAAGGTTCTATTATTTTTTGTTAACGATCACTCATTTATTTCAGCCCTTTGTATTCAACATGTCTCTATTGAAATAAACCTACGTTTCTAGCCCTAACCGGTTTGGCTCAGTGGATAGAGCGTTGGCCTGCAGACTGAAGGGTCCCAGGTTCGATTCCAGTCCAGGGCATGTACCTTGGTTGTGGGCACATCCCCAGTAGGGAGTGTGCAGGAGGCAACTGATCGATGTTTCTCTCTCATTGATGTTTCTAACTCTATCCCTCTCCCCTCCTCTCTGTAAAAAATCAGTTAAACATATATTTTAAAAAAACAAAAACCTATGTTTCTATGAAAATTGAAGCTTTTGTTTTTTTGCAGCCCACATAAACTTAAACCTTGTTTATTTGGCCCGTGTTAGCCTTTGAGTTTGACATACTTATTCTAGAGGAACAGAATCTTAAGACTGAGTTATCACACTGGCCAGTGTAGCTCAGTTGGTTGAGTGTCCTCCCATGCACTGAAAGGTCACAGGTTCAATTCCAGGTCAGGACACATGCCCAGGTTTCGAGTTCAATCCCTTGTTGGGTGCCTACGAGAGGCATCCAATCTGTTTCTTTCTCATATCAATGTTTCTCTCTCTCTCTCTACCTCTTTCTCTCAAATCAATAAAAACATTAAAAAAGAATGAGTTATCTGAATTGGTTATGGTGTTCTGTAATTGGTTCCCAAATCTGATTAGATTTAAAGGCAGTAATGGCTACCAGTGGTAAAGGGCACTGGTAGTCCAAGGTCTGAGGGGGCAATAGAGATACACAGAATATCACCATTGGATACTCCTACTTAAATATTTACAAAAGACAGAGTTCTGTTTTTTTGTTGTTGATAATCCTCACTCCAGGGTATTTTTCCATTGAATTTTAGGGAGAGTGGAAAGGAGGGTGAGGGACACAGAGAGAGAAACATCGATGTGAGAGAGACACACATCAACTAGTTGCCTTCTGCATGAGGGATTGAGCCTGCAACCAGGGTTCATCCGTGCTCTTGACTGGGAATCAAACCCCCCGGGACCCTTCAGTCCGAGGGCCAACGCTCTATCCACTGAGCAAAAACGGCCAGGGCAAAGACAGGGTTCTGGATGACATTTTTGCCAACAAGTCTAATGAGACTGACTGGTTGCTCCTAACTGTGTTGGGAAAAGGGGGGGTGGGGGGGAGGGGAAGGACAAGCTCAAGTCTTCAAGTTCCCAGCTCAAGTTCTGCATAATTGACCTGAAAGTTTCTGTGTCCTCTCTAAAGAAACCTTTCCGCCCCCTGCCCCACCACTGTTACAGAGCTGAGATTGCTGAAAACCAAACCCAGAGCCTCATCCTGCAAAGTGGCTGAATTATAATACAAAATGAATTCTCAGTCGACAGTGTGTCTGCTGTTAAAATGAGGGCATTGATTGGGAAGGAATAAGATCCTCAAATTTGGAATAGGATACTGAGCCCCTAAATTTTGATCAGTCTTTTTTGCCACCTGTTTGAGGAAGTTAATATGCTTTGACTGAAGAACCTGTAATGGCCTTTCCTGAGGTAATTGCCTTGCAAGATATTGCTGATTCTCAATAACTGCTTCTAGACCAGTGATGGCGAACCTTTTGAGCTCGGCGTGTCAGCATTTTGAAAAACCCTAACTTAACTCTGGTGCCGTGTCACATATAGAAATTTTTTGATATTTGCAACCATAGTAAAACAAAGACTTATATTTTTGATATTTATTTTATATATTTAAATGCCATTTAACAAAGAAAAATCAACCAAAAAAATGAGTTCGCGTGTCACCTCTGACATGCGTGTCATAGGTTCGCCATCACTGTTCTAGACCTATAACTCGACTTCAGTCTCAGCAGGCCTCCATGGGTCAACTGCAAAGTGTGACCCATGAAGAGGTGTGCTGCACTCTTAAAAACTGATTTTAAAAAAATGCCACAGATAGATCTCTGGGGAATATGTGTGAGGATGGATATCAAAAGTGTGGAATACTTGTGAAAGAAACATAAAGTTAGATCAGGCTGAATTTATTGATAGAGGAGCACTAAGCAGAGATTTTGTATTCACTGTTATAGCTTCGGGGGTTAGAAAGGGCTCTAACAGTTTGGGTGTTTGGCTGAAACATGGACCAAAGGTGACCTATGCTAAATAAAGTTAAAATGCCAGACCTGCCTTGGTATACTATAAAGGAAAGGATCTAAGGGAGACTGGGATGATAGAGTGGATTTACCATGTAAGACCTGTTCACTCACCTTTGGAGGTGATTTCACATGATTTTGAGAAGTAAATTTGTGAGAGACGCCCCCAGCATCCTTGGTGATCTGTGAAGAGTTCTGATTGCTCTTCTCTGTGGGTCAGGAATTATAGCAGGGACTGCTTCTACTGATCTGGGGATCCTAGAATGTAGTGAGGACAGTTGGAAATTGAGCAGATATTACAAAGGAACCCATCACTTAATGATATATCAATATACTGAAGGAAAAGAACTCAGAGCAGAGGGCAGTTGAAGTACAGGAACAAGAATAGCAGTAAAAAAAAAATATATATATATATATATATATATATATATATATATATATATATATGGAAAATGTGGTTGAGCAGAGTCTAAAACAGGAAGAAGTTAGCTTAAAATACAAGTGGAGGACTAGCCTTTGAATGTAGGGACAGTTTTATTTTCTGAGGAAGAAGTTAATGGATTCTTGGATGGGTGTGGATGCAGGTAACTCGGGGAGGGGGAAGGCTAAAGGTGAGAAAATTCACCCCTCATAACTTTGGTTCATTTTTAACGGGAAGAGGGGGTTGGCTTTATCAAATTATTTATTAAACATTTATTGAGTGCCTCCTATGTGCCACGCAGCCTTTGTTTTAGGGGCCTGGGATGCAGCAGTGAACAAAACAGGAAAAACAAAACTCTGTCCTTGTGGGACCATTAGTAGTAAACACAATAAATAAGTAAATTATAAAGGATGTTAGAAGATGAGTGCTATGAAAAAAGAAACAAATAGAGCAAGGTAAGGACGATAGGGATGGATGTCAGGGCTGGAAGGGAGGGGATTGGGAGCAGTGTTGCAATTTTAAATAGAATGGCTAAAGGAGGCATCAGAGAGCTGGTGCCATTGAACAAAGACTTGTGGGAAGCAAATTAGCCATGCTAACTTGAAAAAACTTCCTAGCAGAGGAAATATCTAGTGCATAATTCTTTTTTTAAAAATTCATTCTTTTTTTTTTATTATTGATTTCAGAGAGGAAGGGAGAGGGAGAGATAGAAACATCAATGATGAGAAAGAATCATTGATTGGTTGCCTCCTGCAAGCAACCCCAGGCATGTGCCCTTGACCAGAATCGAACCTGGGACCCTTCAGTCCGCAGGCTGACGCTCTATCCACTGAGCCAAACCGGTTAGGGCTAGTGCATAATTCTTAAGGCAGCAGTCCTTTTAGCATGCTGGAGGAGCTTTTTAGCATGTTTGGATTTCAGAATTAATTCAGTTTTGTAAAAATGATTAAGGGCTTAATCTTTCTGTATGGCCTTTCTTACTCATTTAATATTCTTTATTTGAAGCACCGTTCTTTATTTGAAGCACCTGTAGCTTGTCATGTTGGTTGTTAAATGGTCTGATTCTTCAGACTGTTATTTGACTTTCCTTTTGTCTGTAGCAATTTCTAGTATCACCTTTAAAGACTTCCTGGGAGCCGGCTAATTTTGAGATATTTACAATTTCATTTTGTGACTCATTTGCATTGTATTGTTGGGTGATCTGTGAGAGCCTGATAGGAGCTGATGTTAATTATTAATTAGGGAGGGATGAGTCAGGGTACTAATTTTATAGGGAACAATTCATTAGTGGATGATTTTATTTGATAATAGTTTGCACTGAGATAACAAATATCCGTGTAAAATGTAGTAGAGTAGCTGTATTTATTGGAGTGCTGATTTATTCGGGTGCTAACTCAAGTCTCATTGACTCTTGTTTAGTATACAATTTAAAAAAGTAAGATCATCTATTCTCAATGTATTATCAGAAGTAGTAAGTTAACAAGTATGGGGTGGGGTGGAGCTAAGGGGTCAGTGGCACTTCCTGATGCCAAGAGAGGGGAACTGATTTGCTATATAGTAATACACACTAAAATTCTATCATACCAGTGGGGAAACCTATATCTAGAGAGACCAACTAATTTTCTCAAAATAATACCGCTATTAACTCTATTGGGTACATTTTATTCCAAAGCCCATGTTCTTTTAAAATTACATTTTAACTTTACTGACAAAAAAGTTATAGATATCTGGAAAAGTCCATCTCTCTTCTCACCAGCCAATAACATGTGATTTACAGTTTTATATAATTTAGTCTAAAGCAGTGGTTCTCAACCTTCTGGCCCTTTAAATACAGTTCCTCATGTTGTGACCCAACCATAAAATTATTTTCGTTGCTACTTCATAACTGTAATGTTGCTACTGTTATGAATCGTAATGTAAATATCTGATATGCAGGATGGTCTTAGGCGACCCCTGTGAAAGGGTCGTTCAACCGCCAAAGGGGTTGCGACCCACAGGTTGAGAACCGCTGGTCTAAAGGTATTATAGGATAAATGATACTGATAACTACTCATCAGACCATAATAACTAACACTTATATGATGCTTGTTAATTTACAAAAGCATGTTTGCATCAGAAATTTCATAGAATTCCTATAACAGCCTGTGAAATAATCATTTTACTAGGGGACGTGGGCTTGGTGTCTAAAAGGGAATTGCATGGAATTATGTCCCCAAGACGTTAGGGCCCAAATCTTTTGCTTCCAGATCTTAAGACTTCTTTCCATTATACTATACTGCTTCTTTGTAGAATAATAGAGCCCTACAAATATCCATTTTGTAGTAATAAAATCACTTCAAAACATAACCCTCCATGATGTCTGCTAGACTCATTTACTCTATCATATTTAAATGATGTATTTTAATGAGATTTAAAAATTGCATTATGTTACAACTGTATACCGTAACATTAATTTTGTGGATTTGGTAGCAATGTCTTTTCTTTTACTTCCTAATAATTAATGACTCGTTTTTAAGTAGATTAGTTTAAAATGGGAATCTATATAATCTAATTTTTAAATCTATTCTCTATAGAAGCTGAAATCCATCCATCACCATTCTTCAAAATGCAATGGAATGTACCAAGGACTGTATTCCAACTGGCACATAGGACATGCATGGACCCACATAAAGCTGGTCTTTTTGGACACTGTCAATATATAAAGGGACCATTACTTTTGTATAGAGCTGAATCCAGAGTAGTTTTGGTACAGGTTCCTCTAAAACAATGGCTGCATTTATCTGCTGCCCAGTGCACTGCAAAGGAAAGGAAGCCATTCGATGCTCCTTCACCCCAACTGAGGGTTCTTCATTATAAACAGTGGGAGCAAGATGCTTCCTCTAAGAGGGTTATGTCATCCAATGCTACATCTCCAGGAACGCCTTCAGAAAAAAAAGAAGAACCTGATCCGTTACAAGACAAATCTATTAGCCTTTATCAACGATTTAAGAGAACTTTTAGACAGTATGGAAAAGTGTTGATTCCAGTGCATCTAATAACTTCTGGTGTTTGGTTTGGAACATTTTATTATGCAGCCATAAAGTAAGTTTTGCTTGGTTGAGCATCTTTCCCTGTTTTATCAAAATATTTAATCTTTTAAAAAAAATTATTGTTGGAAATATTACAGATGTCCCCTTTTTTTCCCCTTTAACCCCCTCCACCCTGCCCCCCCCCCCCCCCAGGCCTTCACCACACTGTTTTCTGTGTCCGTTGGTATAAATATCCTATATAATAAAAGGGTAATATGGAAATCAACCGAACGGCTGAGCGACCGGTCGCTATGACGCACACTGACCACCAGGGACATGCTCAATGCAGGAGCTGCCCCCTGGTGGTCAATGCGCTCCCATAGGGGGAGCGCCTCTCAGCCAGAAGCCGGGCTCATGGCTGGCAAGTGCAATGGCAGTGGCAGGAGCCTTTCCTGCCTCTGCGGCAGCGCTAAGGATGTCCGACTGACGGCTTAGGCCCGCTCCCCACACTCCCTGGGCCTAAGCCGGCAGTCAGACAACCCCTGAGGGCTCCCAGACTGTGAGAGGGCACAGGCCGGGCTGAGGGAACACCCCCCCACACACATACCCCCAGTGCACGAATTTCATACACCGGGCCTCTAGTATGCATATAAAGTTTCTGGTTAATCTCTCCCCACCTACCCCCCTACCCCTGCCTTCCCTCTGAGAATCCTCAGTCTGTTAATCTTAAGTGTACTAGTTTTGAAAGCCTTAACTAGTTTTTTAAATGCTTTAATGTCTTTAATTGATAGAGAATGACTACTTTTCATAACCTTGTCACATTTTGATAATAATTAACATTTGCTTACTGTGTACATCAGGCCTTGCTAAATTTTTTAACTGTATTATCTCATTTAATCCTCACAGCAATCATATGAAGCAGGTAGTGCAATTATTCCCATCTTAATAATGAGAAAACAGATTTTAATAATAAGCCAAATTAACTTAGTTTTTCCTAGAAAAACTGAGAGTCTGATGTCAAAGCTCATGCTCTTAGTCACTGTGTTCACCTCCTATCAACATTTAGGGTAGCACAGAGATAAATCATATTTCAGAAATTTAGCTGCACCAGAAATTTTGTATTTATATATTTCTTAAAGTGTTCATAAATGTAAAAAGACATTATTTTTCCATGTGTATGATTTTAGTGGAAAATTCATAAGATATTTTTGCAAAATTCTGGCTAATACCTGTTATAGACACAAACTTGAGCAAATTGCAGACTTATGTATTAACGTTACTCATATCTGATAAATGTCAATGCATATCTTTTATTCTTATCAGGAGTTAATTTCATGTACATTTAAAATTTTGTTAAGAGGATAGATCTCATGTTAAGTGTTCTTACCTCAATAAAATAAACTTTTTCAAAAAACTTAATTTAGTAGGCCTAGCCTGCCAATATTGTAAAACCTAGAATTTCTAAATGTTCCTTTCTTGTTAAATACTGTTCCTTTCTTTTGGAGCAAGAATACACATAGAAACAGCTTCCCAATAATTTCCAGTTTGTTTCTGCCTCTAGCACAGCGGTTCTCAACCTGTGGGTTGCGACCCCTTTGGGGGTCGAACGACCCTTTCACAGGGGTCACCTAAGACCATCGGAAAACACATATATAATTACATATTGTTTTTGAGATTAATCACTATGCTTTCATTATGTTCAATTTGTAACAATGAAATTGGGGGTCACCACAACATGAGGAACTGTATTAAAGGGTCACGGCATTAGGAAGGTTGAGAACCACTGCTTTAGCACAGTGGTTCCCAAACTTATTTGGCCTACCGCCCCCTTTCCAGAAAAAATATTACTCAGCGCCCCCTGGAAATTAATTTTTTTAAAATTTTAATAGCAATTAAACAGAAAGATATATGTATTAATGTTTCTACCTTTTTCGTAAAATATAGTAAAGAAAGGTGTAAATTAGAAACATTGAAGTTTGAAATTATGAAACTATTTATTGAACTCAGAATAGAAAGGTAATACAAAAAAAGTTAAAACAAATGCACCTGTGGCCATTACCGCCCCCCTGGATCGCTGCAGCGCCCACCAGGGGGCGGTAGCGCCCACTTTGGGAATCACTGCTCTAGCAGAACCCAGTAGGTACCAACCTGTCCCTGTTCCTTCGAACAAGAAAAGTACTGGTCTGGTCCTGAGCAAGCCCAGTGAGCTCATTGTCCTGAAGGCAATGATGACAGCACATTAATGGCTTTTTACATCTTAAATTTCCTTTTTTGAGCCATTGAGGATTTTTCTAATTCAGTACTGTGGAAGATAACATGAGTAATACTTGTTTCTTCTGCCTTCCTTGGGTTGCCCTTAATAAGCATTCAGTCTCCTGGCGTTAGAGGCAGAAATCTAAATGTCTAATTAATTGAATATGATCATCTCATTTGGACTATTAAAAAGAGTACTTTTGTTTCCTTTACTTTTCCTTCTTGAGTTAAAGATTTCTATAACTAAAAAATCGGACCCCAAATAACCTAGTGATAATAGTTATTCTTAAAGGTTTTTTTCATTGCTATCTGGCACCTGAGGCAGTTGTGACATTCTGCCATCCCCTGTGGAATGCACCTCTCTCAGTTTTATCCTTCCCCCTCTTTTCTGCAGAATGTTTGTGTGTAAGCATGGTGACAAGACAGTCTACTTTAAAAATCACACCTCATTCCCCATCAGAACTTGTCTGTTGGCTATTTGCCAGCATGCGAAATCTGTGTGCCAGACCCACCACTGCTGCCCAGCGATGACTACTGGTCCAATTCTGTTATAGCATCTCATAGCTAAAAATTTGTATTTTGTAGGGTTTGTTGCTTCCCAGCATAGTCCTTAATGTTTTTACTGAATCTGTAATACTGCAGGAGTTGAAAATTGATTTGTTCTAGTAAGATCTTATTGCAAGTAATACTTTAAAAATATAAGGACTTAAGATATGTTCAAATGGCAATTTATCTTTCATTGTGAGATGATTTTATTATAAAACTAGAGGTCCAGTACATGGATTCGTGCACGGTGGGGTCCCTTGGCCTGGCTGGTGATCGGGGCCGTGGGAAATTGACTGGCCCAGGAGATTGGCTGTGGGAGCCACCAGGGGGCAACTCCTGCATTGAGTGTCTTCCCTCTGGTGGTTAGTGCCTGTCATAGCGACAGGTCGACTGGTCGTTCAGTTGCTTAGGCTTTTATATATATCGATTGGAGTTGATTGTATTAAATACAGGTGATTTGTTTTTTAATTTAACTGACAAGAAGCTGGCTTTATTTTATTTTAGTTTTAGCTTGTTGCCTGCTTACTATTAAAAGAAAGAAGAAAAAATAATTTGTAACTTGAAGGATGGGCATTAGAAGTCACATTGCATTACTGACCAATGTTTGTTTTAGTCACTCCGACAACCAGCATGCTGCCTTGCTAGTCACCATAAAGCAAAATGCCATTCTTTATTTAGTTAAGTCCGTGATCAAGACCTCAGGCTTTTGAAACATTTTATTTCAGGGAGATCTAAATTGTGCATGGTAATGGATTTTATTTTAAACTAAACTGTTGTCCCTATCTGGCAAAAACTTGCAGATACATTATGTCTTCTAACCAGAAGTCTTCTGTTTGGTCAAATGTAGCTCTGTGATGATGGTTTTGTCCTTATGTTTAGATGCCTCATGTTTTGGGCCTCAGGCTCCTAAAGCTATAGATTCACTCTGAGGCAAAATCCTGACTGATTTTTACTGCACTTTATTCAGACTGTGAATGTGCCTTTGCCCTTGTGTGTTTCTGCGCCACTAGGAACATCCATAAAGCTGGCAGTTTGTGAAGCAGAGATTTTTGTCAGGCTGTAGGAAGTTCAGAGTAAAAAGTTTCAAAAATAGATATTATTTGAATCAAACCTTCATTGATACTTCATACTTAGCAATTCCAAAGAAAATAAAAGTTTTTTTTATAAAGTCAAGTCATCAAATCAGTATTTTAGAAATAAGTGGAACCAGGTGCTTGTTTTTGTATTTTACAAAGGATACATATGTAAGGTGTCTGAGGTTATTATTATGGTAGTTTTTATTTTTTTTAATCACCCCATTTTGTCTTATATTTGGCCAAATGTTTGTCTTTTTCCCCCTTTATGATTGCTGTTAAATATGCAGATTTTACATTCTGGGCTTAGTCTCAACTAGAAAATGATTAACGGAGTAATTTATAATTTTATTGGCACTGGAAGGTAATTAGCATGTTATGGTAGGATGTTACTGTACATTGTGACTATTAGAGCCATAGAATAGTCTTTATGATACTAAGTCTTGCTTTAATATGATTCTGTCTAAGAAAGAGGTTTTTAAAAGAACTGATGGTAGAGATAGAAGAAACCAGATTGGATTTGTAATTGACATCTTCCTTAAACTCTTCAAAGATTACTTCAGTTATCTGGTTTTCTTTTGTAGATGATAGGTAATTTTTCTTGATGATGTTCAGCCATATCTATTGAGTAATCCCTGGTTTCTTAGTATTATAATGAAATCATAGAGGGGGACAACTTTTTCCCAGTTACCAAGTTATTTTTTAATATTAAAAATAAATTAGTATTTTGCAACTACCATAATAATAATGAATCCAGGCAATTTTTTTCTGAATTACAAAGAGAAAGAGTATGTGTACTGTGGAACAATCTCTGGACCCTACCTTAACCCTACCTCAAATTTAACATCGGTGATGGAACAAACTACCATTATGTGGCCCCTGTTGACGCACCGAAATGAACTGTGCAGAATTAACTGTGCAGTTTTCCTTTTGAAAAACATTTAACCAGAATCTAAGCATGAGGAAACAATCAGACAAATCCAAATTGAGGGATAGTCTACCATGCAACTGGACTGAAAGCTTAAAATCTCCGTGTCAAGGAAGACATGCTGCCTTCCTCCTTGACAGAAAGTCCTGGGAATCATTTCTAGAGAAAAGGAGACTAGAGAGACATGACAGGATAGCATTAAGGGACATACTAGACCAATTCAGGAAATTTTATGTTAATGTAGGAGAATCACAGAACAAGAGCCTTGTTCTGATTTAGAGGTGAAGGGTCTCAATATCTGCAAATGCGTGCACGTGCCAATGTAATAAAATATTGATAATCAGAAAAACTACCAATAAATTAGGGCTTAACAGCTCAGATTAGAGACATTCTCTGCCTTCTCTCCCTCCCTCCAAAAATGTGTTGCAATTTATGGTAATTGTTCACCTGCCTATTCAGTTCTGATAATAGTGTAGAAGCACCCTTTTAGAATAATTGAAGTTTTCATCAAATAATTTATTCAAATCATTAGAATCATTTATTCTTTGCATAGTAATACAGTAAGTAATATTATATAACTTGCTTTTACAATAATATTATAGTTTGGCATGTAATATTAGAGGTAAAAAATCTTAAGTCCTGAAGTTTAAGTTGGAGCATTCTAACTAACGAAGTGATATTTAGTTGAGAAAACTAAGATCAGGTAAGTGATTCTGACCCTTTTCTCCTGGGTTACATAAAGTTATTAATTTTGCTTTGATAAATGCTTCTATTTTTTTGAATATGTTAAATGCAGAAGTTGCACACAGTAAGCTATAATACAACAACACTGGTGTTTGTGTACATATTGTTCGTTTAGAGTGAAATTAAAGTGCTTGATAATATAGAACTGATGTTTAAACAAAATTTGGTTTTGGTGTTTTCAGATAATCTTTTGAAACTATTTATCCCTAAAATGTGTATGTGTGTGTGTATGTATATATATATAAATTACTTTTTGTTTCTTTCTTAGAGGAGTGAATGTCATTCCTTTTCTAGAGCTTATTGGGTTACCTGACAGCATAGTAAACATTTTGAAAAATTCCCAGAGTGGAAATGCCCTAACAGCATATGCCTTGTTTAAGGTAGGTACTATTAGAAATTAATTACTCCTCACACTTAACCGATGACCTGCTCAGTTCCCCAGAAAACTCAATGTTAGCACCTAATAGTTCTTTTTTGTAATAGTTCTTTTTTTAAAATACTGCATTTCATCTCTTACATGTCCAATAAAATTTTAAAAATTTTAAGTGTAAATAAAATGATGGTTTAGGAAGAGTGCCTTGAAAATAGGTAGATCATTCATAATCTGCTGTGATCACATGTGAAACTTCTGAATTTCTAGGGTACAAGTCATTTTTTTGACATTTTTCCTATACACAGTGTATTAATTTTTCTTATTCAGAGATCTGCATGCCACCTGACTTGAAAGTGAAATTTAGCATTTATTTTACTGTTTATAAATAGTTCATTTCTTAATAAGTAAAATATAAAGTTTAATGCAAGTTGTTTTATATGATACACCTAATTAGACTTAGTTGTTAGATATTGTGTATGTTTTATTTTAGAAGTTCATAGACTTTATAAATTTTCTGGATTTAGACAATGACATCTTTATAACTATTTCTACACCTGTGGGTCTTTTTTTCAGAAGAGACTCATTGTGGAATTAAGCCATATTAATCTTATTTTTCTCTATTGACAAATAATTATGAGGTTCTTTGTAGCTTCATACTAAGAGAGGAAACAGGTAGAAAGCATTTGAAAACTAGATGTTATTTTACTTTTATATGAAAATACTTAAAATTATGGTTTTATAATAGCACTCAAAACTAAAGTTACTTTGTCATCCTTATTAGAATCATCTGAAATCTTGAGAGATTTCCTCTTATTATAATTTTGACTAGAAAGCTAAGCTTAATTGCTGAGTTTTTCAACATTAAAATTTATTAAATTCATAAATTATCAAGTTTATAGCTTTTGTGGACATAATTTAACCTTAATAAATCAAACTGTTTGATAATGATTTAAACCATTTCCTTAATTATAATTGCTCCTTATCCCATGCTCCCATAATGTGTATAGCTCTTGTATAGTTCATACCACAGTCTCTGTGTTACTTTTATTTTTTAAAATATATTTTTAATTATTTCAGAGAGGAAGGGAGAGGGAGAGAGATAAAAGCATCAATGATGAGAGAGAATCGTTGATTGGCTGCCTCCTGCATGCCCCCTACTGGGGATCAAGCCTGCAACCCCGGGCATGTGCCCTTGACCTGAATCGAACCCAGGACCCTTCAGTCTGCAGGCCCATGCTCTATCCACTGAGCCAAACCAGCTTAGGGCACTACTTTTATTTTTTAAAGTTTGTTTTCTTTATTTGATTATGAGTACCCAGGAATTTAGAATCATGTCTTCTTTCTCTTTGTGTTTTCCGTGTGCTTGGTATTGTGCTTTGCAGGCAAATTGATGCTCAATGCATGTTTGTTGGGTTTAGATTGAAACGTGAAACTGTACATGTAGGTAATTACTGTTAGCAGCTTTTCTTCTCACTCACTGTTCCTGTGCATAGGGGGAAATGTGGAGGGGGATTCTCTTGAGTATTTACTGTAACCCACAGTCTTAAGTAGAGCAACAAACACTGAGATTTATTGCTTTGATAAGGCAAAGCCCCAAAGAGTTGTGGCATAGATGAAAAAAATAAATAACCTGAGAGTATGACCTTGTGGCCTTGGCTAGGACACACTCATAACCCCCTTGTACTATCCTTGAAATGCACCATTGGTTGAGTTGCTTAAAACTTGTTGGGCCCCTACTGTGTGCCAAGTGCCAATTCTAGGTACTGGGGATACTGTAATTAATTAAAATGGCACAGAATACCTGCTCTCGTGAAGCTTATATTCTAATGGTGGGAGGCGGTTAGAGAGACAAAGAAGGGAAAGTTAAAAAAGAAATAAACACACACACAGTATATTTAGATGGTAAGTGCTAAGAAGAAAGAACAAACCGGTTATGGGGGTGTATTTGTGTTGTGGCTTGGTGTTTTTCAGGAGGGTTACAAGAAGGTGAGAGAGTTAAGCAGCTGTGGGGGAGAAGAATGTTTCTAGCAGGGGAGTGTGTGAGGGAACAGGAGGAACCAATGTAACTACAAAGAAGGAGCAGGGCCACAGGCAAAAGAGTGACTGCATCAGGGCAGCCTGCCAGGCTGCTGTGAGCACTCTGGATCAGATGGAAAGTCAGTGGGCAATTTTGAGCATCTGACTTCTTTTAACAAAATCACTTTAGCTGCTGTATTGAAAACATGGCAAGGGTAGAAGCCCGCAGGCCTGCCAGGAGGTTAATGCAGTGGTCTAGGTGAGAGCTGATAGTGGCTAAGACCAAGGTGGTAGCAGGAGAGGCCGTAAGAAATAGGTGGATTCTGGATATATTTTTAAACTGTCCAACAGGTTTTGGGCCTGAGCAACTGAAGAATACAGTTGTCATTTCCTGAGGTGTAGACAACTTTGAGAGGAGAGGTTTAGAATGGGACCATTGAACATCAAGAGCCAGTTTTGAACAGATGACATTTGAGATCCTGTTAGACATCCAGGTGGAAACGAGTAGGTGGTTGTATATACTGGAATTTAGGGATAAGGCTGGATCTGAAAATTTAAACTTAAGAGTCATCAACACATAGGTGGTAGTACAGACAAAACTGTGTAAGACCGCCAAGGGAATGAGATGGGTGGAGAAAAGAAAGGGTCCAGGCACTGAATGCTGTCAGAGGTAGGCGACAGGAGGAGGAATCAGCAAGGAACCCTGGAAAGGGGCAGCCTCTGATATAGAAGGAAACCAGGGGCGGGGGGACCTGGCAGCCAAGCAGAGGACATGCACCGAAAAGCTGTCTCAGGTGGTTCTCGGGGTTCATGGAACTCTGCTCGCGATGGCAGCAGTTTTTGTGGAGGGGGTGGGGTGAAGGAAAGCTTGGTTAGGCTAAGTTCAAGAGAAGATGAAGAAGAAAATTGGAGCTAGCACAGGCAGCTCTTTGAAAGACCTTTCGTGTCCGGTACCCTACATATACGATTCTGAATTTTAATACAACAGCCTCTGAGTGTGATACAGACTCTGCTTTTAAGATTCTCGTTGACCAGTTTGTCTACTATTTAATTGTGGCTCTTAAATCTCTGATCAGAGTTAAACCTGTGCATGTCTGCAACACATGTACCATTTTACCACTTGGTCTCAGGGAGGTTCTGGTTGGGATTCCAGACCCAGGGCAGATTGTAATGAGGAAGGAGTGTAAGTCCTGGAAAACTCCGAGGAAAGAGATATGGAAGTGAAATGAAGCTAAATTCAGTCAAGAAGAAACATTTGGCCCATGCTTTCCTCTCACTATGTAAAGTGGTTTGGTTCTAGTTTAGTTCTAGGTATTGTCTGTGGGTGGGCAGGGTTTTAAGCAATAGAGACCTGTGTACCTTTGTTGTTGGTAGTGGTTCTGAGCCGTCTCTGATTTCCCAGCGAATCGCCCCTCCTACCCCTTGCCCAGGTTCACTAGCACATGGTCATAGACTTTAATGCTGCCACAACGAACAGTCTATAATCCTGGGTCAGTGTCTGCGTAACAAATATTTATAAAGTGAGTTTACAGAAGAAGCACCCCTGGTTAGGAGGGAGAACCATATAGAATACAACTTCAGTAGCATTGTAAAGCATTAAAGTAATTTCCCATTGTTTCTGCCTGTGACAATAATCATAATCAGGTATTGATCTGCCTGTTTGCTTTTTTCCTTCAGATTGCAACACCTGCCCGATATACCGTGACTTTGGGGGGAACCTCCTTCACTGTGAAGTATCTGCGTAGTCGTGGCTACATGTCAACACCTCCTCCTGTGAAGGAGTATCTACAGGATAAGATGGAAGAGACAAAGGAGCTTCTCACAGAGAAAATGGGAGAAACGAAGGATAGACTCACTGAAAAATTACAAGAAACCAAAGAAAAGGTTTCTTTTAAAAAAAAAGTGGAATAGGGTGTCTTATATAAGAGGTTATAAACGATCCCTGCGCTTTAACCCTTAAGAGATGAGGGACAGATTCATGCTCCTGAGTATATTTTTGGTTGGTTTCCTAACTCTGCCAATTCTCGGAGGGTTAAAGAACTAAGATAACCTTTTTAACATTGTCACTAGAAAAATCAGTGTTCTTTGAAAAGAAAAAAATGAACCCAGTATAAGAATTTCCCATCAATAGCAGCATTAAGCAGTGTTAATGTCTAAGTCAGACTCTTTTCAAGGTCCTCAGAAGCATACTTGCTTATGTTTTGTTGCAGCTATACTTTAGGCAGACGAGGCAATTGACTTCTTGAATAACTGATGTGGCCCTAGACAGGAAGTTAATGCTAGTGTTCATCTTTATGTTATTCATTGAGGTTTTAACTGTATTCAGCCCTCATTCTCATTATGGAGACAAACTTTTATCATCAAAACTGCCTATGAATAAGAGAATAGTGTTTCTATAAAAAAAGTGTTTAACAGTTACATACCAGTTAAAATAATAGACTTTATATGAAGAAAATTGAATAAAAATTGAGTTATACATGTAAATAAGATGTATTGGTTATATGTAAATGAAAAAATTGACCATTTAAAAATGATTTTTACCTGAAACTTGTCATAATCAAATTTTTAAAGTAAATATATATGGCCATAGTACCTTGTCACCTAGAACATAAAACTATGAATTGTTTGTGTCCTTTTCAACTGATTTTTCAGAGAAAAAGTGAAAGTAATTATACTGTAAGTTCATTGTTGAAATCAGATGATCTTAAGCAGCGATTCACATTTGTGGTTCTCAAGAAAATACCGCTTTGGAAGAATGGAAAATGGCACCAGGTTGTCATGGACCTACCCACTCTTCTGCCACTAGCAGGTCTCGTCTCCATAAGCCAGCGCTCTCTCCCAGTGTCTTCTCCCAGAGTTAATGGTGATCTCATTATGGAATAAATTTTAAAATTGTAGCTGCTGCTCTTTCCCTGATATTGAATCCTTGCTTGAGCGTTTTACTTAAAATTTTTTATACTAAAACTATCATTAAATTATCTGCTTGGAATGAAATTCAACCATTGTCAGATATGAAAGTTGTCATGATTGTGTGGGCGTGTTTAAGGGTGTCTGTATCTGTTTTAACTGCCTTTTACTTCGTTTCCCTTGAATTGATATTTGGAAGAGGGAATGGCGTCTGCGTAGATTGTCTGTTTAGATTATCAGAGGGACCAGCAGGAACAATCCTGCAAAAATCACCGCTATTTGGCAGGTTTTCGTATTTAATAGTTTGGCCAAATTTAGAAAATACTTTAAAGGAAAAAGAATGTTTACATTTGATACATTTAATCATTATACTGGAACACCTCTTAAATGAATATTCTGTGGTTGGAACTTCTTTTGTGGGTGGGGCAGAGTAGTGAGGGGAGGGCCAGGAGCCGTTGGTGTGCCTGGTGCAGTGCTGATCAGGAGAATGGTTAGTCCTCTCACTCAGAGTGGAACTTGCGATTTCAAATTGACAGCACATTTTCAAATCTAAATATAATTGACATGTTTTAGCCTGTCTGTTAAATAATTCACCTATTTTCAGATATTAAATGCTAAGATATTAACAAATTTCTTGTTTTTTTTCTTCTTATTTTTTTAACCACTTGAGACTTTGCCTTGTGTTTTAATATCTTGCATTATATAGAACTCTTCTAAAATAATTTCCTTTCACTGTGCACATTGCACAGGACATATTTTCCAATGGGGATAAATTGTGGGTTCTTAGAAGGCACTAATAATCCTGAGACTAAAATTTGATTCTCTTGAGTATCCACCTTTTTGCTCAGTCCATTTGTTTTGCTACCACCCAGTTTCATAATTATGTTGCATTTATTCAGTTATAGAAAGTGAGATGCTGATGAGTGCTTTGAAATTCTCTAATAAAAAATTCTCTGAATTCCTCACCAGTTTCTGCTGGCCAAAACCCAACCACCCAGACTTCAAAGGAATATATATTTGAATGTGAAAGGTAAAACGTTGAAGTATATATAATTTTTAACTGTATTAGGGATGTTTGAACTAGTTTCAAAATGAGGTTTTATTTATTGAATATACATCAGAACCAGTGGTCCCTGTATCACTTCGTACCAGTGTGGTCTGCTTAGTTAAAACCAGTTCTTGCATCCCTTAATTTTTGTAGTTGTTATTTTTGTAGTTATTATTTGGGTTTCTAGTGCTTTCTTTTTCTTTGCAACTCTCCACACAAAAACTCACAACATTCTGGAGAGGCCATGACGTAACTCTACACAGTAGTGAGGTGTAGCAGGAATCTCCCGGAGGTGCACTGGGGCTGTGGCTTACAATGATCACTATTGATTCAAAGCTTTATTTAGCCTTCTGTGTGTGTGTGTGTGTGTGTGTGTGTGTGTCTGCGTCTGTGTGTGTATGGATCTTCTGAAAAGTTTTTTGACGTACAAGTTTTTCTCTTTGATTTGTGGACACAATGCTGAGGTTCAATAACTACATGAAACTACTGGCTGTGAAAACAAAACAAAAAATCCAAAAGGCTGTTTTTCCAAGTGCCCCCTCCCTCCCCACCCAGGGAAGCTATGCGACAGTGGGATGCCAGTTTCAGAAAGATTCGTCTTACCTTCAACCCTCTGTTCGTCTCTTTCGTCTCTTCTCTTTTCTTCAAGAAAGAAGTTGATCCTAGTGATTTCAGCCCATGCATTAAACAGGAAAAAATAATATATGTATAGAATTCATATTTTTCTAAAGGGAACTTAAAAACTACTTCTACATGTATGTACAAAACTGGTTTATACCACATGAGCAGAATCACAAGATTAGCTTTGATACTTTCTTCCTCTTTGTATTCACTTGTATAGAACTTCCAAATTCAAAATGAGAAGAAAAGCTGTTCTGTAGCAAACCATGTAAGCAATAAATATATTTTAAAACACCCCAAAAAAATCTGTAAAGATGGGAGAAGTTCTTTTGACATTTAGCATCAGACATTTGTATCATATCAAATGCTGTTGCTAGGATATTGCTAACCTTAGGTAAACTACAAGTAGCTTAAACGGGGACACCTGTAATATGTTGTATGAAGTTAAATTGTTAAGCTATATAGAAAGTAAATATATATAGTTTGCTATATATATCATAAACCCCATTTCATTTATAATAAACCTTATTCTTTGGATTAATTGGCCCATAAATTCTGGGAGCTCCAAGGCAGAGCAGCTCCCCATCTAGTCTGCATGTGTATAAGTAGGATGTGTTGACAGGTCAAGAGGCTATGACTGAGATTTAACTTTATATAAAGTGGATGAAAAGGGTTTGCTCAGCAAATTAACAATTGAAATGAAAAGATTAGGTAAGAGATGTAGTTTATTCAAGGATAATAGCAAAGCCGAACTTTTAAAAGTACCAAAAAATGTCTCTTACTGAAATCTTTTGTGTACAAGTGCTGTTTTCAGACCTCAAGAAGGGAGAAAAGGAATGCATATACTGAGATTACCTTCCAGTAGTGAAAATAATAAAATTATGCCTTCAAATGTAGTCTTCAATTTATTTTTTACAAAATCTCCCTCCATTTATTTACAAATGAAAAATATTACTACTAGTATAGTCCTGTGTGCTCCAGGATGAAATGAGCTATTGGCTGACTTATTTCAGTGATCTGAGAAGATAATTCCAGGAATTTAAAAGATCTTCATAGTTTGGGTAGAAGTGTTTGAAGAAAAGAAGCAAGTTGTATATTAGACCCATGTAGCTTTTTCCTGTGTTCTTTCCATAGGATCAGGCCATCTTTAGGACAGTGTACACAGGCCACTGTAGAATATGGTGATGCTAATGAAGTGGACAGGAGGGGATTTTGGCAATAAGACAGAATATGTGTGCATGTTTGAAATGATACCATTTTTACAAAATGTATATGTGAGATACACATTTCTGAATTATTAAAGGATTCTTTCTGAAAAATACTTGTTTTAATAGTAATGTAGACATATATCTTCTGTTGGCTACAGTTCATGTTTTTTTTTTAAATGGGGACCTTCATTTGATTAAGATTTTCAAAATTGTGTCTCCACAAGGCCTAAAATAAAGTAGACTAAATGTTACCAAAGTTGGTTGGAAGTATTTTTCAGTATTAAAAGCTTACTACTTGACTTTATCTGTGTCACGGTCGACAATGCATTGGATTATATTGGCCTATGTGCCCAAGTACCATAGGAGGATTCATGTAGAAAAGTGTGGGTCTCGCTGCCACCTTTGAATTTAACCGTCTGAACCAGAAAGCTATAGAACCAGAGGTAGGTACTTTTAATTATTCATTTTGCAGTATTAACTTGGTTCAGTTTCTATTGGTCCATCTGTATGTTATGTAGTACCAAGTTAGTATTAAATGGGATCCCAAAAAATTCTACATTATGCACCTGAACAGACTCAAGACTTCATTCTTTCCTTAGAGATTTGAATGGTCTGGGACAGCAGTCGCCAACCAGTGGTCTGCGGACCGCTGCTGCTCCGTGGGGTCCAAAAGTTTGGCAACCGCTGGTTTAAGGAAACCTGTGGAGCAGCGGTTGCCAACCAACCGGCGGACCACTGATGGTCCGTGAGGTCTGAAAGGTTGGCGACCACTGGTCTAGGACACCTACTCCTTCCCAGAGTTCATCATCAGCCATGCGTTTTGCCCTGGCCCTCTGATGCTTGGAAGATCTTTCTCCTGCACATTGAGCTTGTAGGTTATATTTGAGAAGTGCTATGTCAGGCCAATTGGATATATTTTTCCCTCTGTGAGATTTTCCCTTTGTGACTTCTGTGTCAAATTGGCTACTTATAACTAGACGAAACAAGTTTTTGATTGTCTTGCTTCTTCAGGGTTAGGCTTTGAAAATCAAGCTGTATTCTTCCCTATGCATCATTGGCAGTCACCAACAATAATGACAGCTCATGGTTATCTTGTGACAGTTATCTGCCTATTTTTATAAAAAACAATCTTAATATGAAGAATGCATCTTGATTTCAGAATCCTTCAGGGCAGAGCAGAACAGTAAGCCTCTTTATTCTGGACACTTGAGTAGGACAGTCATCGTGGGGAGGCACACAGGCTGTAGTTTCTCTTTACAGAGAAGAGTGCTTGTGGAGAATAAGATGAAATAGAAGACACTTTCACATTGTGTTTTCTCTGGGACAACCTGGTCCATAAGAGCAGAAGTCCTAGGATGGTTAAGAGATGTTCCACATGCTGCCAAAATCAAAATATGTTTTTTTTATAAAATATATTCTTACTGATTTCAGAGAGGGAGAGAGTAACATCAGTGATGAGAGAGTCATTGATGGGCTGATTCCTGCACGCCCCCTAATGGGGATTGAGCCTGCTGCAACCCAGGCATGTGCCCTTGACTGAAATTCAACCCAGGACCCTTCAGTCCACAGGCCAACGAAAGCTCTATCCACTGAGCCAAATGGGCTAGGGCTCAAAATGTATCTTCATTCTGTGTGAAAGTGAGGATTGCATAGAACCTTTTTCCTTTCCTTTTTGACCAATTTAAATGTTAAAAACTCTATTTGAAGTGAGACAGAAGAAGGCAAGTTTGAACATGAGCATGCCTGACTGGTGGCACGCCAGTTCTTTCTCTCAGCCTCTAGTGGATAGATCCACGCACCCCATTCCTCGCTAAGAGTGGGACAGTAAACCTGCAGTTGTTTCTGACTATTTAGTTAAGTACAGGTGAAAGTTAGCCCTTTGTTATGATAATTACATAAATTTAAGCATGACATGAAATAATGTCGGTTCTTTATCTTTCCTTATACCAATTAGACTCCTTAAAACTGGAATTAAAAACAAAAAAGCATTTTCTCTACACACAGATATCTCAGTTATTACCTTGTATGTACCTCTAAGTACTAGATTTGAGATTCTGCAATGATTAACCCATATTTTAACAATGTTTTGGTGAATTTGAGTCAATATTTTCTTTGGACACTTAATACGGTGACTTAATTGTCGCTGTTGCTTTACTTTTCTAAGAATAGTGGCTACTGTGGTTCTCTTATGTTCAGAGCCAAAAGTGAGGTCTGTGAAGTCCTCAAATGCCGGCTCTGCCTGCCCTTCAGCTCTGTCTGGAGATATAATTACAGGGCTGGGTTGCCATGGTGCTCCACCAACATGCACTTTTTATTCCCCTGTTGAAGAAGATGCAGGAGATGGTGGGTGGTAATTTGCATTCCTCTCAGAAATAAAGGACAAGTCTTAGTTTCCCAAAAAAAGCTGAAAATATCAAACACTTGAGTTCACAAAACCTAATCGACTTGTTGAGAAATCTAGACCATTTAGCAACTGCATTATTTTGGAAGCATTTTAGATTAATAGGAGTTTTGAGTCAAACCCCAAGATTACGGAGGTTTTATATAGAATTTTGCCATTAGTGGGTCACTGCAGGAAACTGAGGCCAATATTTTTACTTGAAGGAGTCACAGGAGACCTGGTTCTGAAATTTGGAAATCAGCTTCCAGTTAATATTTTTCCTCTCATCTGGGTACTAAAATAAAGCAAGTCTGCGCTTTGGAACTTGAAATTCTTTTGTGTTTTTGGAGCTAAAGCCAATTTGTTCATATTTACCCTCTTTCCTGCTGGTGCCTCCTATCTTCTTTAGGCTCTTGGTAATTTTCCTTTAGAATGACAGGAGGAGGAGAGTGGCTGTTCTGTCATCTCAGTGTGATCACAGGAAGGAAGCATCTCCTCCCTCCTCCCTCTCCGCCGGCTGGAAGGGAAGGTTCGAAGCAGGCCACTTCAGGGCCGGCATCTTGTTACTGTCTAGGCTGTCCTTGGCAAAGCAGCTGGTAGCTATTTTCAAACACCTAAATCTACACTGGAGAGCAAGTAATCTAAACTTTGCTAATTACATCTAGTCTTATACATCGGTGCATGTTTAATATTTCAGATATCCACAGAGGATTTGACCTCAGGAAGTACCCGATTGCCCCCTTGGTAAAAGCGAGCCTGCTTTTTCCTATGGCCCTGGGTGGCAGGTCACGACAATGAGTGTGATGTCTGAGGCTGCATTTGCGGCATACTTGGAGCCAGCTCAGACTGGAATTTTCCATTTACTTGAGGCCAAGCACTCGAACATCGGAAGCGACCAGATGCTGGCGTTGGTGGAAAACATTAGCACTGAGAAGTTCAGTACTACATCCCTGATTGAGAATTTTTTTTTTCACCGAAGGACAGAGGTTGGCCTCTCTGAATCCCATGAAAATGACCAACCTTTAAACCCTGGCAGCTCTGTGATACCATGAAGTGGTAGAGAAACAGTGTTGTTGTTATGTGGGCTCTGCAGGGACAGTGTCTAATGGATCGGATAAACTAAAACTTGCTGGGTTGAATTTGCCTTGTGCCCCTCTGTCACTCACGTGTGGGTAGCATGCATGCACATTTCACAGATCCACAGCGAGGGTGGTGAGCACCATATATGAGCCTGCCGTGGGCAGCCCCTCCGTCTGAATGCAGAGGCCTGGGCGAGTTGTAGCATCTTGCCTGTCCCTCTCCTTTAGCTTGCTTAGCTGTCACCCTTGCAGCAGGAAACCAGCAGGTGGTGAAAGAAGTGTAGGAGGTTGAGGGGAAGGCAGAAGACCGACTGCTTGTTGCTCATGTTCCAGAAGAGAGTGATGGTGAGCATGGCATGGGTTCCAGATGTGAAAAGGCCAAGGAGCCCCGAAGTGCAAGATGCTAGTGCAAGATGCTAGCACTTGGAGCCTGAGGTTCACCTGGGGTCTACTTCAGGTCTAAACTGCTCAGTAACAGTGCTCAAATCAACATTTAAAACTATTTACTCTCCCCTTGGAATTTCACATTTTATTACTAAGGCTATTACTAAGGCTATAAGAAATACTAATACTTCCCCTCAGCCCCCCACAATGTGGTTCATTGACCAAAAAGTCTGTGTACGTCTAGAATAATGGGGAAAATAAACAGATGGGTTGTGCTTAAAACCTACGGGAAGAAGTTTCAGGCCTGATGATTTAGTCACCTTGACATTGGGCACTCCCACCCTACATGGTACTAATTGCTGGAGCATTAAAATTGGTGCCGTTTCTTTCACTGGCATTTGAAGCTGCTGTGGTTAGTGTAGCGAGCATTCCAGGACAAAGTGCCGTTTACAGGCCTGTAGTAACTGGGCAAAATGTTTTTAAAATTAAACCTAGAATGTGAAAGTAACAGCAAAGCAATGGCGGCTCCCTTCCTTGTTGAGGGCCTGCGTGGCAAGCACACTTCCTCCTCCGGACTTCCCACTGGCGTTCCTGCTGTACAGGTGACCTTGAAGACACCCACCCTTCAGGGACGTTAACTTGAGGCAAAGGTCATATTTGACCCGCTCAGGTCTGGGACCTTCAATCCTGTGTTGCCATTTACCTAAATAGGGAATCTCCCAGAAGTGGACAGGTGCTAAGTCACCTGTGAGTCGGGCGTGACAGACGGAGCCCTCGCTCAGGCAGCAGCCCAGGGTGAAGAACAGGAAGTTTCCATGAGTCTTAGCTTCACTCAGGGATAGCAAGTTTGGGGGAAATTCTTTAGTATGTTCAAATAATCTGCTGAATAAGACTACAGAATTGATTGCAGAGCATAGTGTGGCTTATCAGTGACTATTTGCTGTTTTAAGGAAAAGAAATCCGCCTCTTATAGTTATTTTCCTCCTTATAGCTTTCTAATTCCCTTTCTAAAATAACAAAAAATTCAGAATCTAAGATAGGAGTTACGACTAGAGTTTTTAGCTTTAATTGTATACTATTTAAATGGTGTCTTTAAGATTTCATTTTCATTACTAACATAGAGAAATGCAAAAAGAAATTGTACTTCCTGCAACCATACTAATCTCACTTATTTAGTAGTTTGGTAGATTGTGTGAGGTTTTTTTTGTTGTTTTTTTTTTTACATCGACAATCATGTCATCTGTGACTCCATACACTTATTTAGAGCTCAGAGATAAAGCTCTTCTAACTTCTCAGTGAAGGGAATCGGGTTCTTGTGCTACACTACCAGGGGCTGAAAACCCCAGGGCCCTGAACCTCTGCGCCAGCTGTCCCGCTGTCGGGCAGGTCTTATTGTTAGAAATCTTGTTCACCTTTGCGTGAGTGGACCTCAGTTGCTCTGCGACAGCCACCCAGAGACTTGACGACAACTGCACATTCCTCCCCAGGCATCTCAGCTCAGGTGACGCAGTTCCGTGGTCCTCTTGTGGTGAGACCTGAGGACAATCCCTGATGCTCTGTGGAGAACACAGAATTGAGAAAAGCATCATATGGTGTGATCGGCCAGAGTTGTTTATAGAAGAATATAATGATTTTTTTAAAAGTCTGAATGAATAATGCTGAATGGAAAGATTAGCCAGGGACCATAGACGTGTTGGAGATGGGTTTTAAAACATATGTAGTCCCCGCCCCCCAGCCCCGCCCGACACACACATTCACACATGTGCTTTGTTTTTGAAAGATTAAAAAACAAACTAGGAGACACATAAATCACTGATTATTTTTAATAATTTTGTGCTGTGGTTTGACCATAGCATTACGAACAAGCAGAAAAAGCTGATTTCATAGCTTTAACAGCACTTAGAGCAACATCTTTCTTTAAAAGTATTGCAATGACAGACCTTAGGCCTAAGAACTACATCACCAGTGCTCAGTTAAAAAGAGGCAGATACACAACAGTTGGAGATCTTTCTTAGTACATAACTGGGAATTATTTTGAAAAGTAAGCACAAATGGCTGTTAAAAAAGACTTTAATGACTTCTTATTATCATAACTCATATGATCAACTTGAAAAGTTCAAATACAGTTGTACTTTTTTAGTAGGCTGCTTTATAATAATTAAATGAACTAAATGCTGTGAATAGTATTACATGTTTTAAAACAGCTTCACACTAGACAAATATACAATTAGAAACGTGATTTTTGAAAGCCATGAAATGAAAAATAACAACAAACCAATAAGCACATTAAAATGAACCAGTATCATTAACAATAAAGTTTAAGCCTTAATTAGTTCTGTAGAGAGAAAGCAATGGTGTGGTAACAAATGTTAGTACCTCTGAGTCCAGAACATTCTGTGATGACACCCACCCTCAACAGTTCTCCCCAGAGATTGAACCTGGGGGGGGGGGGGGGATGGGGGGGAATGTGGTTCCTGACAGCAGTGAGCCCCTGTTTTTAATGCTGAAGCCTGGGGAACCCTGCAGCAGACAGTGGGCCAGACAGTGGGGTTGGACAGGAGCGAGAACACACGAGATACCGATCTTTTCATGGATCTCTCAAAACAGATAATAAAAGAAGGGCTGACTTTTAGTTTATTCAGCATTAAGAGCTGCATTGTAGAGGCGTTTTCAGTTTAAGGATAATCGGTAATAATTCGTTTTCTGGCGGGTAAGGGTATGATCCTATTGTGATTTGCAAGATCAGAACATACACCACAGAGCAAATAAAAACCATGGAATTTATTAGAATTAAGATCCTCTAGTGACAGAATACACTGGAAAGGATGCTCACACCCATGTTCAACAGTGGTTTAGTGAGCATGTTGTTATAGGCTCTTTTTTTTTTTTTTTTTGGTAACTTTAGGATATTTGAAGATAAATGCAGAGAGCACAGTAAATGCAGAGAGCACAGTCAGACACTAAAAACCGAGCTGGAAAGAGATGTGACATCACGCAACTGCAAATGTAATCCCTAACCGGTGGCAAAACCTAGTTTATTTTTTTGGATCAAGATCACCATGAGACACCAAAAGGAATGGATATAAGATTCCCAACTCGGGGGGGGGGGGGCTGATAGCTAATTCTCTGCTAATATAACCCATAACGACATTTTTTCGAAGAATGGGGTCGCAAGTGGCTTCATTTTCCCTGAGGTATGCTTTCCCTACAAACCCTTCTGTTATTTCACTGGCTCCACAGCTTCAGTTTGTGAAGGAGAAAGGCAGAGAGAGACTTGGGACCCAGGTGGTCCCAAATGCCTCCATACTGAGCAAGGCCCTCCACTGCAGGCCCACTGACTCTGGATGTAATTTTTGCAATTTTAGCAAAATGTGCACTTTCTCTGGGGTCTGACATCATTATTCTACATGACATTGATGTCTTCATAAAACAAGTTGAAAAGTCAACTCTTTTTTTTCTAACACTGGTCCAACTGAGCGTTAAGAGCTGAAAAGAAGAAGCATCTAGTGGCAACCAAAAAGCTATGGAATTTTTTTTAAACTTATTTTTTTAAAAGTGTTTTCACAGCAAAGATGCAACTCTCATTTGCTATACATACGCTGGTCATAAGCTGGCTTGCTTGTTCAGACTTCTTTCCCTTGTGTTATAATATTGGTATTTAATAGGAAAATAAACTACATAGACTTTTATCTGTATGCATCCATTTGCAAATTTCCTTACAAAAGAGGACAAAGCACATAGGCATTCACAAATTCTATGCCATTTCTGTTAAAATTGGTATCTATACATTATATTACAGTATTAACAATGTATGTTCTACCCATTGGGTAGGATATGTGCATAATATATTCAAGTTATATACAGCACCTTACAAATAAAAACGTAAGAAAAGACAAACAACTGAAGAAGCACCATTGTCAGTGAGGCACAACAAAGGTGGGAGCGCGGAGTGCGGCAGCGGCGGGGGCTCGGGTCCTACGTCTGCTAAACCCAGAACATGAGACAAGGCAGCTGCTTGAAATCTACTGACATGCAGAGCTCTCCGCAGGACATGGATCCGTGTACTATGCATGTATCATGTGGCGACAGTCTCTGTCCCGCGCTAAGCCCCACCACAGTCCACTTAAACAAGCACACACCGAGGGGGAGGAAGGAAAAGGAGGAAAGGAAGACGGTGCTTTGCTTTCATAGCAAGGCATCCACTCACACACGACGGCTTCCGAATGCAGCCAACCCCGAAAGCAGCAGCAGCAGCAGCAGCAGCAGCAGCAGCAGCAGCAGCAGCAAACGGCTGTCTAACCCTGGCAGAAACGATAAACTTGAACTATGCAAAAGATGCAGCACTTTGGGTAGTAACATGGCCTAAGCGGAAATGTAGGGGATCCCCAGGCAGGAGCGTGCTTCCCCTTCTCCATCCACCTCTCTGATCTCTGACAGCTGGCAGCGCGGCCTCGGCCCCTTTAAATCTGTAAAAGTGAGGTGAGCTGCAAAGCTGTGGCCTGGAGTGAAAGCAAAGTTTCTTGATCTGTGACTTGGGTGCGCCACGGTTAGATGCAGTGCTCCTCACAGCGAGGAGGGGGACCTGCCAGCTGCCGCCCAGTCCTGCTACTTTATCTAAATTTGAGGGTAGTGGAGGTGAAGGTAAGCAGAGCGGGAGCCTGCGTCCCTGCTCTTCACTGAGGTTGGGGATGCTGGCAGCAAGCAAGGCGGACTTGGGGGACTATGTCACCGTATGAAGACACAGTGCCAAACACTGGCATAGTTTTGCTTTTAGTCACTTAGACACAATCAGAAAGTTAACAAAAACCAAGTATCTTTCCCAGTTTCCTTCCGTCATACACTGCGGAGCTTTCGAAGTTTTAAGAAAAACGAAATGCATAGCAACGAACATGCAGTGAATGTCGCCGTGCTAAGCAGCAGACCCCGAGAAGCAAGCACCCGTGCGGCAGACCAGCCAGGAGGCGGTTCGGAGCATGCAGCAGCCTGAGTGGCCAAGGATGGACAGACTTTCTCCTGAGGGGCAGGGGCTGGACGGGCATCTCCCTTTGCTATGGACCGGTATCTAAAGGCCATCCCACCAGGACTCTTCCTACAAAGGACTTCCTGGAGACAAGAGCCATTAGATGGAAGATGCAGGATCACCCCTGTCAGGATGCAGCTACTGGTTGCGGGAGGAAGGCAGGGATGTGCATGGGTTCTTCTAGATAACAGACGCTGTCTGAAAGTAGTTGCCGAAGATAAAGGTGAAGAAGAAAAAGGTGGAGAAGATCAAATGGAGATATAAGAAGCTCCAGAAGCACTCATCTGTGTACCACGTTCCCCTGCGGGTGCTGGAAGGCCCCTCTTTCCTCGCCCAGGAGCTCAGTGGCTATCTGTGCACCCTCATGACCAATCTTTGTACGTTTTAAATATTCTTCCCCGCAATCTTGGAATTTCTTGCGGGTTGTGTGCCCGTGCGTATAGGTGATGGGGGAGGCCAGAGGATATGCTTGTCGAGCTTCTTTAACACGGAATTTTGTTTAGAAACACCAAGAATAGTTTAACGTTTTAAATGCATAATTTGTTTAGCACAATCTCTTTGGGATTCGGGACTGCTTCAGTGTCTGAAGAACACGAGACTTTCTGAAAACACAGGTACCTGCCTGAGGGCCGTGCTCCTGTCAATGGGACTCAGCACTGCTGGCGTCATGCTCCAGGCAGCCACTGGGGCGGGCAAGCCACAGCAGGATGCTCAGAGTCCCCTTCCCACCAGCTGCTCTTCTGAACTTGCAAGCCTTTGTTTCAACTCTCTACTGAGGTAACCAACCCATCACTGATGGTCTCAATCACTGCTTTCTCATCGGGGTGCTCGGGCTCCGTAAGCACACAGGCTTCTCCCACCTTAGGCCCCACTGTGCAGGCTGCACCTTCCTCACTCCTCTTTCCACGCCAGGCCAGCGAGGAGCGACAGGTCAGCCACCACCTTCAAAAGAGCTACTGATCTAAATCACCTTTTCCCTGCGCCAAAGGGAAAGTGACTATTAATTAAGTTTATGACGTTGGCTTTTAAACTAATTCATTATGGAGGCCCAGCCTCAAGACCATTCACATTCATGGTTTCAAATGTCTCTGTCTTTAAATAGCTATTTAACTTAAAGGACAATTCTCTAGAGTGGCTGAATGGGAGGAACCTCGCTTTTGAAGGACGATGACATTTATGTGAATTCAATATTTTTTTGCCAATACTGTGGACACCGATAAAAACATTCACATACTTGCAAGATAACTAAGCATCGACAAGTTTCTGACTACAGCTCATTCTTGCAGCAGGTAGGAAAGTGAAGGACTGCAAAACCATGTTGAGCTAGAGTTACAGGGTGGGTTCACCTGCTTTACCAAAATTGCAGGCGAGGTTTGGAATGATGATATCATTAGCTGACCTTGTCATCTTTCATCTGAGGGGACACCTGACCAATAATTTACCCAGCACCTCCACCAGGGGTCCTGACAGGCACAAGTGCTTCCTAACCTTCACCTGACAGGGTGAGACAAGGCTCCATGCCACAAAGGGTGCCAGCTTCCCTCCAGCACAGGCGTGGGATCCAGGCAGTGAGCTGACCGGGTAGTCCCCCCCGCCCCCCCGCCCCGGGGCTCTGCCCAGTCTTGGAATTCCCACTGCGGCTCTTAGCACGCACACGTCCCAACAGAGTCTGTTTATTCTCTCTTTCTAAGAGTTTGGCTAGTTCTGTGGCTGTTACTGGGTGAAATGAATCAATTTAATGAAGAGTCCAATCCTCAAAGCAAAACAAAAACCAGCAGCAGAAAGGAGCAGAAGGCAGGGGACAGGACTTGTAGCTCAGAACAGTCTCTCCAGCTCTCGGCCGACAGCACCAAGTCACCTCACTGACAGATCGTCTGAGACCCACAGACAGACTCAAGCGCGTGTGTTATTCAGCATCAAAACTGCAGCGATCAGTCACTGGGTCATCCTTCCAATCCATTTTGTTACATGCAGAGGCCAAGGGGACTGACCCACGCAGAGCAGGCGGCGGTGTGGCATTGGCTGAACTTGATGGCTGGTGCTATTATAAAAGCCAGATGCTTTCTTCCCCAAAAGAAAGCTGTTTCTTTTACATAAGAACACCTTTTGTAAAGATCAGGAATATTAAAACTAAAACTAACAATATTTAAAATTAGTTTCTATTTGCATTTTAACTGCATGTTGTGCTTTTAATCCTGTGCTTTTGGAGTCGCCCGCCTGCCCTGCCCTGCTGTGGAACTGACCGTCCAGTTCTGGCCACACTGCAAAGGCTGCACGAACTCCCGCGGGAGTGTGGGCTGTGAGCACAGCATTCCCCCGAGAATGCTGCGCCCATTTAGTGACGGGCAATGGCTTGTTATCATGCTCAGCAATGTGGTGTCCTCTGTCCATTCCAGGAGTTTCCAATGAAGAAGTCACTACCAGCATCGCTCACACGCCGAGGCCGGCGGGCTCCATGCGGAGCAACCGCTGAGAGCCCCTCGGGCACTGACCAGCTGTCCAGGACTGAACTGAACTGTCTAGAAAAGGAGGCTGACAACGGGAATACACTGAGAAGTCACAAATCTCAACAGTATTCAAAATAACCACCTTGCATTTTAAACAATTTATTGCATAAAATTATGTATGAGTCTACTTCATGCTACAGTGAAAAAAAACAACACCTAAGTTACTGAAGAACTGCACTGCTGGAGGGCGAGGGCACTGCGATACTGGATGGTCAATGCATGTGTCGGTCACGTTTAACAGAACAGGTGGCCTAGGCTAGCAGAGTAACTCAGCAAGTCCCAAGTGCTGGACCTTCATGTTCCTATCTTACACCCAAAGGCCTCCATGCTTCAGACGCCCTGCTCTCTGCTGCAGACTCTCACAGCAGTAACGACCTTCTTGATGTACACAAGTCGGCATGTTAGGCTACGTCCCCAAACATCTTTTCTGGCATGATTACGGGAAGCACTCCAGGGCATTCCTTAGGCCTAATCATAATCCACAGGTGAAGAGACAACATACAGAACATCACATAAAACAGTTCCCTCATATATATTTTCAACATTAAGATAGTGCAACTTTTAAAAACACATCATCATAACAACACAAATCAACTCCTTGCATTCATCGAGCTTCCCCACTTTATACCTTGGCACACAAAAACAGGAATTTTGAATCATATTTTTAAAACAAAATAAAAGTTCCACACCTTGGGAGAAAAAGCAAACTGGCCAATTCTTCCCCATGATAATATATAATAATGCTTCCTTCTTTATTTAGTTAATTATAAATTTAAGGCCATTCTGGCCTCTTTCTCTGCAGTCTCCTTTCATAATTAAATAAATCAAATACCTCTGTGTTTTATTTCATGATATAGTCAAAGCACCCCTTTCTCTGTTCCCATGCCCACCCTTTGCCAAAACCACCCCCCTCCCGACGCCTGCCCCAGAATAAACACTGTTGACGGTCAGACCGGATGGAAGTTTGTATTGTTTCAGTCTGGTTTGCATGCAATTCCCCTGAAAGGAATCAGAAACAAAGACCACATTTGCATATTTGGTTTTACTTAGTTGTCGCACGTAAAACTGAACAACACTGTGCCCGGGAGCGGAGGAGCTGAGCAGTCCTCCTCCGTCCTCGGTTTCTTCTCCACTCAAACGCATGCTGGAGGATCAGACGAGATTCCCAGGCTTCCTGTCCTTGCCCTGGATGGGCACCGCCGTGCTCCCCGCGCTGTCGTGCTGAAGTGGCAGTCTGCCCCCTCTGTGCGTGTTGCTGTGCTGGTGATGGAAGAAAGAGGCTCCTGGGTAGTGGCCCATCACCTCGCTGTAGGTCGGGGGTGGCCCCTCCATCCTCCCGTTACTGCTGCAGGTGCTGGCACTTATGCCCGAATTGCTGCTGGGCGGGCATGGGCCCCCGTTGTACACAGAGATGTCTATCAAATCGCTGTCGAATATGGTCCGGTTGGGCGGGGCCCTCACAGATTCTCGGTTGAGTTCCATCTGCTGTTCGGGGTCCCTGAGCTGCAAGGTGCAGGGCCCCTGGTAAGGAGGCGGCTCCTCCCCGTCAGACAGGGAGATGGTGGGGGGAAGGTCAATCTCGTGCTGCACGTAGGGGTAGGTGGGCTGAAAGCGGCTGAACCGGTCCCTCTGGATAAAGGACGGGGCAGTGAACCTGTCCCGAGACCGTGGGGCATACATGATCTGCCAGGAAAAGAGCAAAGGCTTGAAGACATTCTTGGCTCAATAATGATCACAAACACGACGCTATAAGAACAGCCCCACTTGGTCTGTGTTCTCAACCGTCTGAAACATTTCCCCCTCCAACAAAACAGGGAGAGATTACCCCAGAAAAAATGTAGTTGTATTATTCCTCACGAGTTAGACCCCTCACCTTGCCAAACTATAGTTTATCCAAGACGATTCAACAATGGACAATGCGGTTAACTGAAAATTTGGGTTTAATGGGAATTACTGCATATGTTACGTATGTGTTTCCCACTGGGCCAAGTGTGAGTGTGTGTGTGTATATATCCATCCATCGACTTCTCCCACATCATATTTTTAAATTAAAGGCAAAATAACTATGTTAGTTTTACGTCATTCTATTAAACTTGGAGATGTGGAAATGAATCATGCTGTATTTATAAACTATGCCCACTTTTGCAGAGTCTCATTGTTTGCAGCTTATGGGATCACGTAAAGATCAGTGATTCTCAACCTGTTTTCTGTAGGGAGCTCTAGACTAGCACAAATAATCCCTAGGAGACTCTAAAAATCCCCTCCCCCACGTTAAAAACCAAAGTTACAGGCATATGCCTTAATTTAAATGTTATTTCCTAATCTACACTGTCATACATTTGACTTTTCCACCTATTTTGTTGTAATGGCACATTTCCCTCCTCCCCTCTCCCATCACATCGGGCTGAGCAGCCATCTCCAGCCACCCACATCCCTCCCTTGTCCAACCCCTTACCTCCGAGGCACCAGGCTGAGGACCAGAGCTGTCTGAAGGCCACAGGCGCCCTTCCTGGCAGGGGGTGGGAGGGGGACATCACAAGAAAATCATTAGTTTCATGCTGCAGCACCTAAAATCAAGGAACCACATTCCTCTTGGACAATGGCAGACCTGTTTAAGTCACAGAATAACAAAGAACTGGTCCTTTTATTACACCGAAATTATTACACAAAACAGTCTCCTTATTACACAAAAGGAGAATTGTGGCCAAAAGGAAAGTTAGAATGTGCGTGTTTGACATATACTCCAAATGTCATCAAACCGTATTCTATCACTGCCTAGATTTGGGTAGAGTCTGGGTCTTTAAGCTCATTTGTTTGTTTTAATTCTCACCAGAGGATATTTTTTCCATTGATTTTTTTAGAGAGAGTAGAAGGGAGGAAGGGGGAGAGGAGAGAAAGAGAGAAACATTAATGTGAGAGACACATCAACTGGTTGCCTCCCACACTTGCCCCAACCAGGGCCGAGGAAAGATCCTGCAACCCAGGTATGTGCCCTTGACTGGGAATCCAACCCGTAACCCTTCAGTGCTCAGGCAGACACTCTAACCACTGAGCACACCGGCCAGGGTTGGGTGCTTAAGCCCTTATGCAGGTGTGCATGGCCACAGCTGGCATGCCAGCCAAGGCCCTGCGGAACGGGGCTTTGAGGTGAGCAGCAGCACAGGTTAAAGCACCGCCCGCCACACTGTGCTTTCACACTGAAAACAGAGATTCCAGAGCCTGGCTGGCCTTTGAGGGTCTAGCCAATCTATTCTTCAGTCCCTTTATTCCCAAGGCAGATGTAACTTGACATCTAGCTGTGGGGCGGTAATGGCCACAGGTGCATTTGTTTTAACTTTTTTTGTATTACCTTTCTATTCTGAGTTCAATAAATAGTTTCATAATTTCAAACTTCAATGTTTCTAATTTACACCTTTCTTTACTATATTTTACGAAAAAGGTAGAAACATTAATACATATATCTTTCTGTTTAATTGCTATTAAAATTTTAAAAAAATTAATTTCCAGGGGGCGCTGAGTAATATTTTTTCTGGAAAGGGGGCGGTAGGCCAAATAAGTTTGGGAACCACTGGTCTAGCCAATCTATTCTTCAGTCCCTTTATTCCCAAGGCAGATGTAACTTGACATCTAGCTGTTTAACATCTTTTTTCAAATATGTTTGACCAGACTGTCAAGGTGACAAGCTTTTCTAACACCATAAACTTGTTTACAAAGCACTTCAATATGTTTTCCCTTTTGAACCCAAATTGTTGGCAAAGGTCTGTTGGGCTACTCTAAGGGCCTGTTATTGTCATAAAGAGAAGAACATGGGCGAACAGGAGCAGATGTCTGCACTTTTGGATTCCCAGGAATATTCATACATGACCTTGTGCCATCACTGAGCCTCCTGAGAACCTGAAAGCACCCACAAGTAGACCTGCAAGGTGAGACACCCCCAAGTCCCTGTTTTGTATTCTGTAGGCCAGCATTCTCATACAAACACCCCATCTGGACAACAGGTTGTTTAAAAACCAAATACATACAACCTGATCTTACGGCCCTTGCAGAACACCATGGACTCAGCAGCAAAAATAGGAACAGACCAGCAGTGTTTAGAGGAAGTTTGGGCTTAAGGTGTGACTATAAAATTATGTAGTGAGCAATCATGGCTCTGGCCTGGCGACAGGTGACAGATCTCATCAAATCTCAGGAAGTGGCTGAGCCACACCCACGGACAGCCCTGCACCAGGCCAAGGCAGCTTGCAAAGCACGCCAGAGCCTGGGCTCCTCTGCACCAGGAGGAACAATCACTGTAGTTCTGGGCTGTTACAGCAATTCTCGTATTGAAAACAACATACAAACTCATCCTGGGATGTTTCTAAGACTCTGCCCTAGCTCCTCAATGAACACTCAATCTTACGTTTCACCCAAATCACATCCATTATTAAATCCATTCAGCACTTTCTGGCCCTCCTCTCCCCTGGCTCCCAGCAGCACTGAACCCTCTCTTGTTGGCTCAGAGACATCACCCCTCCTGGTTCACACCCAGACTTTTCTGGCCACTCTCCTGCTCTTCCGGGGGTGCCCCTAACTCTGCATTCTGGTTGAATGTTGGAGTTCCTGAGAGTCCTATCTGGGGCCCCTCTCCTCTCAGCACAGTCTCCCTAGGCTACCTCATTCCCTCCACAGCTTATAGGACCGTCCATATGTGGTGTGTCCACATTTGGGCTATTGTGAGTAATGCTGCTGTGAAGAAGGGTATACGAATCTCTCTTTGAATATCTGCTTTTCATTCTTGTGGATATACACACAGAAGCAGAATTGCTGGATCATGTGATAATTTATGTTTAATTTTCTGAGGAGCCACCATACTGTTTTTCAATAATGGCAGATCCATTTTACATCCTGACCAGCGATGCACAGGGTTCCAATTTCTTCACATCTTTGCCAGCACTTCTTATTTTCTGTTTCTTTAATAATAGCCATCTCAGTGGGTATCTCATTATGGGTTTAAGTTGTGTATGATTAGTGCATTAAGTCAGGGTTCTCCAGAGAAACAGAACCAATAGGATGTGTGTGTGTGTGTGTGTGTGTGTGTGTGTGTGTATTTATATATATGATAGGAGCTGGCTCATGTGGTTATGGAGTCCCACAATCTGCTAGGTGCAAGATGGACAGCCAGGAAAGCTGGTGGTATAGTTCAATCTGAGTCTGAAGGTCTGAAGGCCACTGGTGTAAGTCTTAAGGACCAAGAACCGGGAGCTCCAATAGCAGAGGGCAAGAGAATAGAATGTCCCAGCTCAAGAAGAGAGATTTGCCTGCCTCCACCTTTTTGTTCTATTCAGGTCTTTGGGGTATTGGAAGATGCCATCCACACTGGTGAGAACAGATTTTCTTCATTCAGTCTACTGAGTGAATGTTAATCTCTTCTGGAATTATTCTCCTAGAGACATCAGAAATAATGTTTTATCAGCCATCTGGGCATCGCTAAGCCCACTTGTGTTGGCACGTAAAATTCGTCATCACAATTAGTGATACTGAGCTCTTTTCAGGTGGTTTTGTATATCGTCTTTGTAAAAATGTCTATTCAAGTCCTTTGTCTATTTCGAAATTGGGTGGTCCATTATTTTGCTGTTGAGTTTTAGGAGTTCTTTATATATTCTGAATATTAACCTCAATCAGATATATGATTTGCAAATATTTTCTCCCATTCTCCCAGTGGCCTTTCACTCTCTTGATAGTGTCCTTTGACAAGCCAACGTTTTTAATTTCTAAAGGTCAGTTTATTATTTTCGTTTTGTTGCCTGTGCTTTTGGTGTCATATCCAAGAAATCATTGCCAAATCCAATGTCATGAGTTTTTCCCCGCTACTCTCTTTAAGAGTTTTAACTCTTACATTTAGGTTTTAGATCCAAATTGAGTTAATTTTTTGAATATGGTGTAAGATATGGGTCCAGTGTCATTATTTTGCATGTGGATATCCAGTTTTCCCAGCACCATTTTCGAAAATACTGTCTTTTCTCCTTGAGTAGTCTTGGCCCCCTTGTCAAAAATCATTTGACCATATATGAGAAAGTTTATTGCTGAGCTCTCTCTTCTATCCCATTGTCTCTCTTTATGCCAATACTGTACTGTTTTTGTCATTGTAGCTTTGTAGTAAGTTTTGAAATTAGAAAGTGTGAAATGTCCAACTTTGTTATTCTTTTTCAATATTATTTTGGCTATTTGGGATGGTGCTTCCTTGAGGTAGCACATGCATTTTAGGATGGACTTTTCTATTTCTGCAAGAAACATCATTGAGATTTTGATAGGGATTGCACTAAATCTGTGGATTGCTTCATGTAGTACTGACATCTTAATATCAGGCTTTTTAATCCATGAATAGATGATCCATTTATTTGTATCTAATTTCTATCAGCAACATTGTACAATCGTCAATATAATCTTTTACCCCCTTGGTTAAGTTTATTCCTAAGTATTTTTTATGCCATTATACATTGGATTTTTTAAAATTTCCATTTTGATTGTTCATTGTTAGTGTAAAGAAATGCAACTGACTTTTGCATGTTAATTTTGTATCCTGCAACTTTGTTAGATTTGTTTATTAGTTCTAGCAGGTGTTCTTTGTTTGTTGGACTCTTTAGGGTTTCCTACATGTAAGGTCATGTTACCTGTTTATAGGATAATTTTTACTTTTTCCTTTGTAGTTGGAATGCCTTTTATTTCTTTTTCTTGCCTAATTGCTCTGGCTAAAACTTCCAATAAATACTATGTTGAAAAGAAGTGGTAAAGCATGCATCTTTGTCTTGTTCCCGATCTTAGAGAAACAGCTTTGAGTCCTTCACCATTGAGTACAATGTGAATTGTGGGCTTTCCATAGAGGGTCTTTATTATGTTGAGGTAATTTCCTTCCATCCTAGTTTGATGAATGTTTTTATCGTGAAAAAGGATTGTATTATGTCAAATATTTTTTTCTGCATGATGTGGTGACCATGTAGTCCCCCCCTTCATTCTTTTAATGTGGTATATTACACGTATTTTTATATGTAAAACCATCCTTGCATTACAAAAATGAACTCCATTTGGTCATGGTGTATAATATTTTTAGTATGTTACCAAATTCAGTCTGCTAGTATTTTGTTGAGGATTTTTGCATCAATATTCATGAGGGATAATGGTTTTCTTTTCCTGTTGTGTTTTTGTCTGGCTTTGGTATTAGGGTAATGCTAATTCACTAGAGTTTGAAAGTATTGGTGTCAATTCTTCAGATGTTTGGTACAATTCACCAGTGAAGCCATCTGGTTATTTGTTGGTAGGCTTTTGATTACTAATTCAATCTCCTTAAGAGTTACAGATCTATTCAGATGTCCTATTTCTTCATGATTCAGTCTTAGTAGGGTGTGTTTCTAGGAATCTGTCCATTTCATCTAGGTTATTCAATTTGTTGATATACAATTGTCCAGAGCACTCTCTTATAATCTTTTTTATTTCTATACTAGAGGCCCAGTGCATGAAATTCGTGCACTGGGGGCGGGGGGTGTCCCTCAGCCCGGCCTGCACCCTCTCACAGTTGGGACCCCTCACTCCTTACTGCCCGCATGCTCGCTGCTCATTACAGCTCGGCTCACTGTTCCTTAGCGCTGCTGCGGAGGTGGGAGAGGCTCCCACCACCGCTGCTGCGCTCACCAGCTGTGAGCCTGGCTTCTGGCTGAGCAGCACTCCCTCTGTGGGAGTGCACTCACCACCAGGGGGCAGCTTCTATGTTGAGCGTCTGCCCCCTGGTGGTCAGTGCGCATCATAGCGACCACTCCCACAGCCTGAACCTTCTTGGTTTTATGCTCTCAGCTAAACTCTCCTTTCCACACATTAGGGACCACAGACAAGATCATCAGACTTGGGGACTGAAAACATCTAATACTAGTATGATCTTTTCCAAACTGTGAGATGCAACCTCTCAGAGAGTTAGAAAATCAATTTAAGTAGGTCACAGCCAAAATTTGAAAAATGAAACAGAATGGAAAATATCATTGTCTGTAAGTACTGTTTGGTGAAAGTTTTGCCTTAGTTGTGCATATGAGTATTGTAGATTGTGGTATAAAATGTGTTTCTACTGTTCTTCTTGGTCAAAAACAATCTGAAGGTCTCTGATCTAAGCCAATTATTCCTCACTTTATATGGGAGGAAACTGAGGCCCCCAGAAGGGTACATTACTCACTGAAGGTGACAGTTAGTTTGTGGTAAAGCAAGGCCACTGGTGGATATTTTGGCTTCTACTCAAGGGTTCCTCCCAATGAATGAATGTATTGTACAGCCTCAAGTATTTGGAAATCTATTTTTCTTTTTGTCCCAAGGTGAGAATTTCAAAGTATAGGTAAAACTGATCTTGGGTATTTAGCAACAAAACACCTTTACCTTCTGATAAAATCAATTTTCTTTCTTTTCTTCCCTTTCCTTATGCAACCTCTCTACTATCCAGTGCTGTACAGTATTACTGTCTTTTCCACCCTAGATGGCAGTAACAGCTTAGATGTAAAGGCAATACCTCTAGCTGTCAATGGCTGTGTTCTCTCCAGCGTTTCCCCTTTTATTCCTCCTTGGAAATCCATCATCAGATTAATCCATCATCAGATTTCCCTCCCAACTCTACTCAATCTAGGGCATGTCCCTTAAGAGAAAGATAAATTATCCAGGAAGGTATGTTGGGAAGAAAAGAAAGGGAATCCTTTATATTTCCAGAATAATACAATAGATCAGGGAGGTGTATAGGCCCCACGGAGCAAGCAGAAAAGGAGCTGTGCAGGTGCCTCTCCAGGGCTCAGTGCTGGAGGAGAGCGAGCAATTTCAGACTTCACTGGAAACCAGCCTGGGGATCAGAAAGCTCAGGGCAACAGGGAAATGTGCAACCACACGCCATCAGCCCAGGTGGGCACAGTTACCTCCTTTAGGGCGGGAGAGGAAGCTACGGCACCGCCTGAAAGCTATCCCCAAGGTCACAGAACCACAACCCAGCTTCCTCCCTTGGCATCTCTGACAGCTCTGGGGAGCCTCCCTAACAGGTGGCACTCAGAATCAGAATAATTTAGAAAACTGTTTTCCCCTCAGAATAAGCCACAACAACTTTCAAGAACTAAGTAAAAACAAACAAAAGAAAAAAACATTATCATTGGATTATTCATTTTAATGCCTTATTTAAAAGATTATTAAAATTTTATGGTTCATAAAATTTTTAATTAATCCTGCTTAAAAATCTCATTTTAACTTGCTTTGGTCACAATAAAAACCATGCTCAAGTGAGTTCCCGGGGGAGCCTACAGATGCTCAGGACATTATTGGAACTGTCTTCAGCATTCACTTATGTGAGCAGAGGCTGTTTTTTAGTTGTAAAAATAATACATACATTCATTCTTACCATAAACATTTTAACAACACAGACCAAACTCCTTTTGTCCACTTCCTCCCATCCTGGCTCCTCCCCCGAGGAAACCATCAGTTTATGTGGTTTCCTGACCTTTCTCTACAGTATCAGTTTGTAACTTGGGCAACATCATTTTTACTAACTGAGTCACACTTGGTTTTGCAGCAAAATTGTATAATTTATTGTATAATGTTAAATTCAAAACATTTAACTCTAGATGGATTTTGGTTGATGCCAAAAAAATCAAATCCATCTTCAGAGAGCAAATGAGAAAAAGGAAGACTTGCCATTACTGAAAATTTAAAAAAATTTTCACTTAAAATTTTCCCCAAAAATGAACTGCAAGCTCTAAAGGTAATTTCAAAACTGCTGTGAGCAATGTCAACATAAGCAGAAGGACTATTTGAGCCCCTCACGTTGTTTAAAGACAAATCTTGGCTATTAAGAAGGCCTGCCTACTTTTGTTCGCATGAGAATCACTGGTAACAGCTATGGCCCAGCATCCTTATCCAATTTTTGCCAACAAGTTGGCCTTCTGTTTCTCTTACTTGAAGGGGACATTCTCATTTTGAAGCTGTTGACATTATCCATTTTCCCCCCAAATTAACAACTTTCTATCTTTAACTACACACACTTGAGGGTAAACCTGGTAAATGACCAATCTGGCAGCTTGGCTATGTTAACACCCTCGCTCATTCAGGGAGAGAAACAGCGTGGCTCATGGTAGGAAGCCTGTGCTTGGAGTTGACATTAGGAACTGACCTGCCCCTCGCAGTCCCCTCGACACTTGGAAATGCAGTTTCAGGGGCTCATAAAATTACGGAGAATTATTATTGAACGCAGTTGACAACAAGTGGTCCTGGTCTTTCTGCCTCACCCACAGGAAACTGGTGCCTGGCATCTTTCCTGCCACCCCGATGCTGAATGCAGCAGGTGGCTCTCTTCTCCTTAGTCTGGAATGGCAGGGACATACCTACTATGATTGCATCTTCAAACCCGTTAGTTCATTGTTTTGGTACCTTACTGAATGAAAATCGTTTATTTCTGTCGTTTTAGAAATGCTTTTCTCAACGCACATGAAGTAGGGAGAAATGAGAACAGGCAGGCGCACAGGAGTCTAGCTCTTCAGTCACAGTGGTAATGAACCCTGTGTGTGGTGACTCCCCCACCCGCTGCGTCCTTCACTGGACCTCAGGACACAGCCCGTGGGCTTCTCCAGCTCTGCGAGCCCCGAGCCCAGTGGGGCCAGAAGTGTCCGTCCTTGGGCCACCCCTGCTCTCAAGACCAACAGAAAGGAGCCCACAACCAACTCTGCCCTCTTGACCACAGACTCTAGCCCCAGAGAGGAGGGCCCTGCCCCGGGAGATGACGGGACAGCAAGGGCCAGGGACACGCACGCCAGGCCGGCACAGGAAAAGCTCTACTCGCTGGCCCAGACACACTTGGTTGAACTCCTAATCTTGCAGGAATGACCTTTACGCCCACAAAGAAGTGCTCTCCCATTTTTCTGGAAACCAGTGGCCCTCTGTCTTTTATTTTCACCCTTGTGATAAAGGTGTGAGCGCAGAAGAATATTTTGTCTAAAAACAATCTATACAGAGAGATGGGGCCATAGCAAAAGGTGGGCACCCGCCTATCTTGAGTGGCAGCTGCTCTGCAGCCCCTGGCTGAGGATGCCAGGCAGGCACAGAGGCCAGTGTGGCCCAAGAGGCTGACTGTCCGAGAAAAGATGTAACTACAAAATTTATGTGGAATCTCATTTTTACAAGTTCGATCAAGTTTTGTCAAAACACCCTGTGGGGCAAACCACACACACTGGCCACACCCCAGGCCAGATCTACAACTTCCGCAGAGAGCGTCCGGGTACAGACTTCCCCATACAAGGGCACTTTGGACCCAAAGAACCCAGGTTCCTGTCCCAACAGACTGGCAGCTGCAGCCCTGGTCCTCCTTGCCAACAGCTGGGAGAAAGAGCAAATGGCCTCCTGGCTTGCGCCCCCCACAGGCTGCGCTCAGTGCCTGCCTGGCGCTGCTGTCTCCACAGGCACCCGTATTTTCACTATTGATTGAATCCCTGCAGCCATTGGTAATGAAGAAATGCCCAAGGTGACTCCTTTTGTTAATTTTTAATTGAAATCGCTGTGTTTATAGGTCACAATGGCTGGATAGCCACAGTTTCATACGGTTCAAACTAAGTAAATGTTCTTGTTTCGCTGCTGGTCCTCAGCAAATGGCTGGCCACCTTGGCTTTGCCCACTGTCCACCGTGCCCTGGGCTGGCCAGGCGGGTTAAGCCGGCCCCGCTGGCTGGGTACAGGGTGTTGGAGAAGGCCGCTCAGGCCTCTGCCAGCTGTGGCAAGAAAGGCTTGTGTAAACTTCTCTCAGGGTCGTGTCTGGATTATTTATGCCCTTTATTGTTTTCCTGTTACTTGGCGACCTAAGGTAATGAATAATAATCTAGAAAGTATCAAAGCTCTGAAATCACACAAACCAGGCTCTGAAAAATAAGCCTGGGCTACCTCAGAAAGAACACGTCAGGTTTACATCACAAGCCCACTCACTGCTGTTTGCCGTTACTTAAAGCATTCACTTTTCCTGCAATTTCATTTTCATTCAGAAATGGCTGCTTCCACTACAGTCAGAGCCAGCGCTGTCCCATCCCTTGGACTCCCCGGAACAGCACCTCGGGGACACTGCGGTGATGCAAGCTGACCGGCCTCAGCCAAGGCAAACTCCATCCAGTCCTCCCTTGGGCAGAGGGGACCTGGCACAGAGAGGTGTTCTTGCAGCAGGCACTGCTGGAGCGAGAAGGGAGGAAACCAGGAGAGAGGTGCTGCACGAGGAAGACAGGACGTGATGAAGTCGGGCGTGAGGGCATCACACAAAGAAAACCTTCCAGAATCCAGACAAGCTCGGACAACTGGTGCAACCCACCATTTTCCAGAAGAAGATCCCGTGAAAACCACGATGTTCTGAGCTACTGAGACCCTACCTTGCTAACCTGTCTTGCTTCTGCTTTGGTGGAAAGCCCGTTAGGGAGGAGCAGGCAGCTCCACCAGCGTAGTGAAGTTTACTCAACCAGATCGTAACATCTACCTGCTCAGCAAGCCTCCTTCTCAAAACACACCCAACTGTTGTCTTTGACTTTTCCATCCTGACTACCAAGTCTTCCAGCAGAAATAGAGACAAATAAATGTAACCAACAGTGTTCAACCAAATTACCTAGAAGTCGATAAATTAGATGCCCAACCCTTCTCGCAGCATCTAGAATAAATATACCTTTTACAAACATGCTTATGGAGACCTCAGAGAGTTCTAGAACAAATGGGCCCAAAGGGCCCCCGGAAGTAAGTGGGTCCCAGCGATGCACAGGCTCACCCACAGGGAGGCCGGCAGTGGGGACCTACACCCACAAGCTGCTAACCAGCTGGGTGCCGCAGCCCCCGCCACTCAGGCCCCTGGGATGGCAGGATTTAGGTGCTGACAAAGTGAAAGCCACTCAGGGGCTCTGACAACAGACACGGAACCACATGCACAGCAGCCACCGCAAACACCTATCCATCTTCACCACCGGGCACAAATCTGCACCATCGCACAGGGAGCCCAGAGGCCATCACTTGTGCATCATCAGTGAGGGCAGGGCCTTCCCCATCGCCAGCCAAGCCTGGACCTAGCTCTTCTAGGCCCCTTATGGGAGGAGGCTGCTTGGCACAGGCAGTCACCTAGGGATGTGGAGGGAGAGCCACCTTCCTGGAGGGGCAGCTTGAAAGTGCCCATGATGAGTCCTCATGTCCCATCCCAAGTCCCTCCTATAGTTTATATCCACTTGATACACACCCCAATGCACACAAACGGCCACTGGAGACCCCTGGCCTCCCCCAGTGAGACTGAGGAAATGCCGGTTAGCATTAGCTCGGTGGATGCCGCTGACGGTGGTGGGGGCGGGGCAAGGGCAGAGCATGGCAAGGACACCTGGCATTGCTTCTTCATTATCTTGGGCAGTGCCTGGCTCCTGTCCGGTGGATGACCGAATGAAGGAAGGAGGGAGAAACCGCTGGAGGGACACTACTCCCAAGGCAGACTCCTAGACTAGGACCGTCTTGAACACGCAATTTCTCTGTGGACCCCCAACATTTTCTGCCGAGCTGCTGGGAAGGGTTCACTCTGTGGAAGCCATGAGAGATCCACTTATATGAACAGGCATCCTCTTCAACAGCGAAGTGCCTCTGGGAAGGGTGCATCCAGTACCCGGTAAGATCGGGGGCTCCCCACTCCAGCACTGCTGACATTTGGGGTCAGGTCATTTTTGTTGTGGGGCTGCCCTCTGCATTGCACGATGTTTAGAGCAGCCCTGTAACAACTCCCCGACTTGAGTTGACCAAAACATGTCTCTTGAAATCGTCAAATGTCCCTGAGAGGGCAAATCCCCGCTGGTTGGGGACATGAGTGGAAGTGAATCCGATTGCCCTCCCGGGGCTGCATGCAGGGAGTTGGCATTTCTGTAGGTAATTGGGAGGCAAGAAGCCTGGTGAGGAAGCACCTTCCTGGGCCAAAGGACCACACGTGAGATTTCTATCTGAGTCCAGGAGAGAAGTTAAGTTGCTTCCTCACCCTCTCTCTTTCCTCTTTTGACTATAAACTAGGCCAGTGGTAGGCAAACTGCGGCTCGCGAGCCACATGCGGCTCTTTGGCCCCTTGAGTGTGGCTCTTCCACAAAATACCATGTGTGGGCGCGCACGTACAGTGTGATTGAAACTTCGTGGCCCATGCGCAGAAGTCGGTATTTTGTGGAAGAGCCACACTCAAGGGACCAAAGAGCCGCATGTGGCTCGCGAGCCGCAGTTTGCTGACCACTGAACTAGGCTAATGGTCCTAGTCATGAAATGGAGCTACCGTCTGGGCCTGAATTGTCTTGGTCACTGTGTAAAAACTACATCTTGACCTTGTGAAACGTTGAACAGAGCCTATTGCTAAGCTGCACGATAGCCACATTCCCATTTTATTGGGAAGGAAAATTCAAGCCTTGGGAAGCAACAGCATTCATATTGAGCTCCCAGCGGCAAAACTTTCAAGCGTTTATTAATGAAATTAGACACAGACGGTGATCAAGACCTCTGCAGACACGATCTTAGCTACTGATTACCTTCACTTGCCATGCAGTGTGTGGCCCTGCAGGAACCTCTGAAAGTCACTTCATCGCTTTCTTGATTTCAAGAACAGCAGCCCCCTACCCACGGGACCCGCTTCCAAATGAAACAGAACACACATCCCAAGTAAAACCACACTTGCATTTTTTATTTTCTCTTTTTGTAAAATTGTTTTCCTGCCACCCCTCTTTGCTGGTATTACGCAGAGTGACTGTCTGTGTGCTGACCTGGCAGGGAGCTCCCAGTCTGGGGACAGAGATCAGTGAGCAGGCGCTAAGGCAGCAATGGCTGGGGACAGAGGAGGCCTGGCCAGGTCTGTGCTGAGGTGTGGAGGAAGGAGCCACCTCTCCTATCCAAGGCAAGGCAGGGGGCAGAAAGATGATCCCTGAAGCAAACCTGAGGGGAGGACGAGGTGGTGGGGCCCAGGCTGGGCAATGGCAAATGCACCCTAATTGCCCAAGTGCAGTGACTCCAAGTACTTTGGGGCTTGAAGCAGAAAGTGTAAGATGGGCAACTTGGACACATTCATGGCAGGTACTGCCCAGAAACTTGAGAGCTGCCTATTGATGGCGATAATGAGTGGGATAGTTTTACCTATTTCTCCCCAAGGCCAGGGGTCGGAATTTATAATCCTCGCATTAAGGCTCAGGCAAAGCAATGCTGGCTGATTCTTTTATAATTCTAAAACTATTGCTGTATCTGTCCTCTCTCTTTAAACTCAGGACGATTACGTGTATTTTGTGATAGAACTTCAGAGGAATTGGTTCTCTCCTTCAGGTAACAGAGTGTGTTTGTGTGGAGGGGGGGCAAGAGAGGGAGTATCTACAGGCTCAGGACACCAGTGTCCTGTGAGTCTGGACCCCGCAGGTGCCTGGTTGCTGAGATAACAGGGGTCCCACAGGAAAGCCATCGTGGTGTGATGGAAGCCATGTTAACTTGTGGACCGAGCTGGGGATCTGGTGAGACGGAGGAAGGGGACAGCAGAGGACAAGAGAAAACAAGAAGGACTGACTCTTGTCACTGTCATGGCATGCTCTGTAGGTCTGAAGGGTGGCACACAAAAGCCCCATCCCTTTGCTCTCTCTCTGCATGCCATGGACACAGAACCCTTGGCAAACCTGAGTTCTACCCATGAGAACGCAGAACTGATGGCTCACTGAGCCACTCTGCAGCCTCAGTGAAGCACAATTCTGACCTCCTAAGAGGTCCCAGGGGCCCTGGGTTGGGCTGCACCATACCCACCAGGACAGTTGTACCCCACACTCACGATGGTCTCCCTAAGCCAGGTACCAGACAGCGCTGGTCCTGACACGTACTCTGAGAAGCTCATATCACGAGGGAATTTGGTGGTGGTGCCCACCACCAAAGCCAACAATTTACAAGCACCTAAATTTCCCATTCCCAAGCTTTTCACGAAAGATCACCAGAATCAGTCCTGGCCAGGTTGCTTAGTTGGTAGGAGCGTCATCCTATACAGCAAAAGGTGGTGGGTTCAATTCCCAGTCAGGGCACACACCAAGGTTTCAGGTTCAATCCCCAGTCATGGCACATGTGGGAGGCAACTGATCCATGTTTCTCTCTCACATCGATGTTTCTCTCTCTTCTCTCTCTCTCTCTCTCTCTCTCTCTCTCTCTCTCTCTCTCTCTTTCTCTCTCTTTCTCCCTCTCCCTTCCTCCGTCTAAAATCAATAAAAGAGTGTATATATATATATATATATATATATATATATATATATATAATAAAAAACTAAAAACCGCCAGAATCATAGTTTGCAAAACTAGCTCAGAACAGAAAGTTCTGGTGGCCCTTGGTCTACCAGGTGCAGATCACAGAGCAGTTTAGCTGAAAATCAGTGTTTTATTTTCTAGTGGAGGATGGTTCAGAAGTAGCTAGAAACTTTAAAAAACCAACCTGAAGAGCCTAACTAAAGGCTGTTCTGTAAGCCCCATCACAAACCAACCTGCCCTGAGGCACCCGAGGAGGCCTGAGCCCTCGCCGTCCCACCGCCGCCTGCCCCTCCAGCTCACCCACACCCAGCACTGCTGACCTCCTCAGAGTCTTACAAATACAGGTCATGAGCATACGTGTATTCAAGGACAGGTCTCTCCATAACAACACGGATGGATCTCAGAAGTGTGATGTGAGCGAAAGAAGGCAGACACCAAAGAGCACCTATTGTATAAGCCTATTGTTATCAAGTTCAAGCTGGTCAAAGTCATCTGTACCGACTCCGGGCAGTGGTGACCTTCTGCGGGGCACACCTGGGCCTGGGTGTGTTTCTAGAGGCTGCTCCTGTCCCTCTGACGCTCGGGTGCAGGTTACACGGGTGCGCTCAGTTTGTGAGGATTCACTGAGCTGAGCATTCAGGACGCACATGCTTTCCCATGAGTGTAGTGACCTTCGATGGAGACTTTCCCATACTCCTGAACCGCGGTGGGCTGACACGAGAGGCTGTCCTGCTTCGTGGCCCTCATGGGCACCCGGCCGCACTCTTGGAGCCTGGGCTAGAGGCCTGGGCAGCACCGAAGAGGCGCAGGCCCACACTTACCTGCTGCAGCCGGTCCTCTTGCCTCCTGCTCTGACTCGGACGGTTGATGAAAGACCGCGTGGACACTTTGTAGTGATTCAGCAGGCAGACGATGACCACGACCATCACCGTCACCACCACGATGATGATGATGATCTGGGCGAACTCCAGCTCCGCTGCGAAGGAAGAGGAAACCGTGTTAACCACGTGCCCCACTCAGCTCCCCAGACCCCGCATCCTCAAGGCACTCTGACCATGACAACCACCAGGCATCGAAGGCCTCTTGCACGAATCTGCTCCTCAAGAGAACCTCATGAGAGAGAAGCTATTTTTCCCCAGGCCTGCTGCCCAAGGCCACTGCCAGACTTTGACATTCTAATAACATTTAAATAAAAGGAGACCCAGGCAGACCTGAGGTCTCAGCCTAACCTTGGTGCTCAGACAAATCTGTCTTTGCAATTTTATAATGAGAAGAACCAGAGGAAAATGTATTCCATTGGCCCTACGAGACCTCTGGAGGTGCTCTGCTGTAACTGACACCATTTCACACGGGAAATGCAAAGACCAGCCCAGTGCGTACGCCATAGGCTGGTGGACACACAGGCTACCCCTGCCTACTGGGCAGGTGAGCCCTTAAGGGCCATCTCTTGGGTATGAAAAGCTCAGCGTCTTCATTACCTAAACTCTGTTCCTGTGAGATGACTCGCCCACCCTTAGGGGAGTTAAGAAAGTCTCTCAAAACTGAAGCTGTTCCTCCCAGTATGTAATTTCTCTAAGAAAGTTAAACCCATCTTCATGGTTGAGTTTCCCAAAGCACATCCACACAGGACCCACATGGTACACACTGAAGAGGAAACCTATGTTGATAAAGTACTCCAACCTCCTTTCCTCAAAGCCGCTGCCTTTGGAAGTACCAGTTAATTTAGAAAATACATCTCCACTGTGTTAACTCCGCGGGGACCACACTTTATGAGCAGTCAGGTCACCATGGGTTCTGACACTGCCATGAAAGAGATTGTCTAAATGCCATTAACACATGCTTCACACACAAGTGTAGCGCCAAGGAGCTACTTCTGGAAGAACAGCACAGTGAGTTGTCAAGTAGAGAGGGAGGTGGTTCAAGCCCTTCAGTTCGCAGGGAGGAGCAGAGGCTCAGTGCTCAAAGGCAGCTGCGAACCCAGACTTTCTGCTTCCTGGCTTCCAGCTCATGGCTCTGCTGAGTGTTGGCTGCCTGTTCTCCCGAGTCTCCGCACGCTAAAAGGAAGTGACTGTCTGCACAGCGGCATCATGTTAAAGGGTGAGAGGCTCAGGAGGACGGCGAGGAGCACAGTGGTATAATGAAGGGCAAGAGAAAGAGGGGAGAGCTCTCTCTACTATGCTACTGCGTCACACTTGCAACACATACAGTATGCACACTCATACACACATATACATGTGCACACAGATACACATGCATGCATGCACACATGCACATGCACACAAAAGCACGTGTGGACATACACACATGGGTACAATGCACACATGCATACAAATACACACCTGTATCGGTACACATGCATACAAGGCATGCGCACAATGCACACCCTTTTGCTGCAGCAGGACTCAGGCCACTGGCCAATCGGGAAGCATTACAGGCTCACACTTGGGATGATGCAAAAGGGGACTGGGTAGCACCTTCCCCCCAGTATTTGCAGCTGTGTGCCTCCACCATCCACACCCTGGGAACAGAGGGGCAGGGGCCGGGATGGGGGTAGATGGAGGATCTTCCTGAATTCCGCCATGTCCTGCCCTGTAGCAGTGTCCTCCACTCCTGTCCTTGGCCCCCACATGCCGGAGGGAATGGAGATTTACATCGCACCCTCTGGACTGGGTTGGACTGCACTTGGCACTGGGCCTGTAGGGCCGTTGGTTCAGAGGTGCGCCTTAGGGAATGGAGAGCTGAGTGTGAGGGAACTGAACTATTGAGCCCCAGGTGGGGAGCAATTAAGGCCAGGTAGGTTTGCCGGGTACACCCCTAGCTGGCAGTAAAAGGGCAGATCCCAGTGGGCATGGCTGACTGTGGAGGTTCAGGCAGCAATGCCCTGAGTGGCTCTAGAGCAGCGGTTCTCAACCTGTGGGTCGCGACCCCTTTGGGGGTCGAACGACCCTTTCACAGGGGTTGCCTAAGACCATCGGAAAACACATATATAATTACATATTGTTTTTGTGATTAATCACTATGCTTTAGTTATGTTCAATTTGTAACAATGAAAATACATCCTGTATATCAGATATTTACATTATGATTCATAACAGTAGCAAAATTACAGTTATGAAGTAGCAACGAAAATAATTTTATGGTTGGGTCACAACATGAGGAACTGTATTAAAGGGTCGCGGCGATAGGAAGGTTGAGAACCACTGCTCTAGAGGCTGGCAGTCAGCAAGACCCAAGCTCCCCACCTCCCCTTCCTAGTGTCACCTCTCTGGACACCCCTGAGGTCTAATGGCTGATTTGGCAAGGCCTCCGGAGGCCCTGGGTGCCAAGTTCATCCCCGAGGGCTTCAGCATCTACTTCCTGTGGGGAATTTATGTACACCCAATCCCCTCCCAGGGACTATCAGAACATGATAGGAGCCTCCTGGAAAAGACTGAAATTTCTCTCAATCGGAGGGAATAGACTAGGAACCTTCACATCTGAGGTACAGATATAAATGTGACCTCATTTATCCTCACAGGCTGTGGGATGTGTGGCATGCTTATTAACCCAGAAACACTGCCTTCATGACCCTGCCTTTGCACATAACATTTCCATGTCCAGGACACCCCGTGTCTTTTGGTGCCCATGTCACATGGTGCCTGTGTGGCCATGTGATTGGATCCCTTTCTTTGCCACTTATAAGATGTTGACTGTCTGTCTCTCATAGGAAACTATGATCAGAAACCTACTTCTATTTATCTTGTATTTTTGGTGTCAGGCATGGGGTGGTGCCTGTCAGGTAGTTAAGTGACTTCATCACTAAGTGGGGAATCAATGAATGAGTCTGGAGCACCCATGTTGAGGCCAAGACCTCGCTTCTGGGACGCATGGCTCCACCTGCGGAGGTGTGCTCCCTGCGAGGACAGCTACTGCTGACAGGCCTGAAGCCTGCATGGGCCAGAGTACACAAGGAGTGCGACTCAGCAGAGCTGTGAGGATATGTGCAGAGGGGTGAGCTGCCAACCCAGGGACTATCACCGCAGTGGTAAGCAGTCACTGACCTAAGCCGGGAGTTGATTCTGCTTAGGCCAAAGGTGGTCAAGGTAGCCCTGGCTGGGTGGCGCGCACGTACAGGGAACGTTATAGAGTGAAAGAAGATGTAGTGTCGAGGATTGAGAAAGGTATGTTGAGATGGTTTGGACATATAGAGAGGATGAACGAAAGGAGATAGATGAAACAAGTATACAAGACGAGTGTGGATGGAGAGTTGGAAGGGGTCAACCTCAGCGAACGTACCTCAATCAGATTGAGGACGTTTTTAGCAAAGGCCAGCTTAGGAGTACCCTAATTAAGTTAATAACAATGTACCTACCTATATAGTCTAAGTTTAAAAATTTGCTCTCAAAAGAAATTTCAATCGTTGTACTGTTGATATTTGGCTCTGTTGACTAATGAGTTTGCCGACCACTGTCCTAGGTCATCTTTTCCTGAATATGGAAAGCGATGCAGATACCCATTCATAGCAGAGTAATCCAATTATATTTTCATAATTCTATGGACATATTTGGGCATATTTGTTGCGTTCCATTTGAAAAGGATTTTTATTATAAAAATGACCTTTAAAATTTAAACGATATAGAATGAAATAGTGTATAATGTAAAAATTCCCCTTTATGGGCCGTGCTGTCCTGGGGGTGGGGAGCACAGTTCACCCATTGTGTGTATTTGTACATTTGCCTATTGAATAAGGGCTTTCTTCTTATTAATGAATGGAATCATTGTACAAACATTGTTCTAGTTTTTTTCATGTAATACATCACAGACATCTTAAACAAGAATATATATAGACCAACCTCAGTCTTTATGGAGGCCATTATTCCAGAATACAAATATACTAGACCTTACATTTTCCACTTGATGGATGTTTAGGTAGTTCCTTCTTCTTTTTTCTATTATGACCCAAAGATTGTGTGTACATGCATGTGTGTGTGGGTATCAATGTGTGTGTTGACCCACATTTGCAAGTATCCCTATAGGAAAGATTCCTAAAATTGAAATTTCTGGATCAAGGATATTCCTTTTAAATGCTGATGGCTACGGAGACCCTGCTTTATAAAAAGGCCCTTGCCAAGAGGAGGTGCTCCTCACATCTTCATTAATATTGAACACTCACCCTTTTCATTTGTACAACTCTGATGGGCAAAAATACATATCTTGTTTTATTTGTATTTCCCTAATTCCTGGTAATTTTAGATCTTTCCCTATGGTTATTGGTAATTTATATTTTTATTTTTCATAATCACATTAGCTTATTTATAGTTATCTCATTTGTTTGTAAGCAGTCTTTACATATTATGGCTATAAATCTTTGTTGGTTACATGTAGTGCTAATATTTTCTCCTAGTCTTCACTTCTTTAAATTTTTCTATGAGTTTCTCTATAGGAAATATAAATTTTTATGTCATCAACTACTGTCTCTCTTTCCTCTACGGCTTCTACACTTCCTGTTTGATTAGAAAGGTCGTCTCTAATATTCTTAAAATATTTTTCTTCTAAGTTTTTTGCAGTTAGCATTTTCATGTTTTATTCACTCTGGATTTGATTTGTTTTCATCTGAGCCAGCAGATAGCACATTTAATACTGTTTGAAAGGCATGAATCTTCTGATCTAACGTCATATTAAATAGTTCACTGAAAGCAAGGGTAAAGCAAGAAAGATCTCAGTTGTGGGAAACAGTGTATAGTCCCACCATCTTTCTTTCCCAGGGGACTTCCTGCTCTTGGGCTGCACTTTACCAGCTTCTTGTCAACATGCCATGCCTGCTGGGAGGTGCTGGCACCTGGAAGGTCCAACCTACCCCCCAATGTGTCCAAACTTGCTGCACTTCCTTCCTCGGCTCCACCCTCCTGATCTGCTTAGACCAGAGTTCACAAGTACTTTTGTCTCAGGATCCCTCCATTCTCTTAAAAGTGACTGATTATTCCCAAAGAGCTTTGTTTGTGTGATGACGTCTATCGATATTTCCCATACTTGAAATTAAAACGGAAAATTTTAAATATTTATTCATTAAAAATACACTCATTATATGCTAACATATATCACTTGATAAAATAACTGTATTTTTCAAAACAAAAAAATTAGTGATAAGAGTGGCATTCCTTTTGTTGTTTTTTCTTAAAGATCTTAAAAATTGATTTTTAGAAAGAGAAGAAGGGAGGGAGGGAGGGAGGGAGGAAGGGAGAGAGAGAGAGAGAGAGAGAGAGAGAGAGAGAGAGAGAGAGAGAAACATCCATGTGAGAGCGATACAACCATTGTCTGCCTCCTGCATGCCCCCTACCGAGGATGGAGCCTGCAACCCAGGCATATACCCTGACCAGAATGGAATCGGCAAGTTTTTGGTACACAGGATGATGCCCAACCAAGCCGCACCAGCCAGGGCAAGAGTGGCATTTCATTATATTCCTGCACATCTCTTTAATATCTGTCTGAACAGAAGAGAGCTGGATTCTCCTCTCTGCTTCACTCTCAATGTGTTGTGACATGTTGTTTTAGTTAAGGTATATGAAGAAGATCTGGCCTCATTGGCACCCTGGGAGGGTTTTGGGGACCCCCTGGATCTTCAGCCATACTTGGAGAACTGGTGGTCTAGACAAACTGACAGCAGGCACTCTGGTACAAACATTAGCAGCCTGGCTTTCTTGGGGACATTGCAGATGCCAGGGTTTGAGATGTGGTTGAAATAGCTCCAGGGTCACTGTCCTGAGTTTTCATGCATGAGAATGGCCACAGCAGGTGCATTATGACAGAGGACACACAGTGACCCTAGGGGTTCACAGGCATGTGAAGCGCTGAACTTGCCTGGGGCAGGGCGAGGGCAGAGCTTGGCAGAACTGGGTCTTCAGGGCGCCACTCACTGAGGCAAGCAGTGAAGCCCAGCTGGCCACTCTGGGTGACAGAAGCCCCATCAGAGCCTGAGCTACTATAGCCCTTGGGCCAGCATGAGAGGCAGCTCTTCCTGCAGGACTGGCCCAGGTCCCAAAGACCACTGTCCTAACAACCACGTCCTCATCAGGCACAGAAGCAGCAGCAGCAATCTGACCCCTGGCTCCATGTCAAGCTCACCTGTGGCACTCCCTGAAGCCCCAACGTCGGGGACCCATGTGACACTGTGAAGCTCCCGGGCACGGAGCCCCACTAGAGCCTTGCAGCCCCCGTCCAATGAGCAGCAGACCTTTGCTTTGAACTCTGGGCCACATCAGTCAATGAAGACAGACTTTTCTTGAACACGAACAACTGGAAAAACGAAGCTTTTACTCTCTTTGGGGCTACAAATACTCCCCAAGAGGGGTCAGAGGATTCTTAAAGTGAGAATTCGTGCAAACAGAGAGAGGATTCTAGGAAGCAAGCATGATGACTTCTGGACCCCAGAGTCTTGTGCTACCAATACCCTCTTTCTTCAAGACCTTACTCAAGCTCACGAGGGGAATACAAGCAACCCCCATGCCTGTCCTCCCACACCCTCTTTCACTCCAAACAGGAAGATTCTACTGAAAAATGCATCACAAAGAGCAAATTAAGTCAAGACCATACCACCACAGGATGTCCGCAGCCTGGATGGCAGATGGGAAGGGCAGATGGGGGAGGGGCTGTAGACCCGCAAACCCAGCTGCTCTCCTCCCGTCTGTCTATACGTTTTGCAATGACTGTGATAGGCGATCTTTGTCTCTCCTTTCGCCATTCCTGAACCCTCCCTCCACGTCCCCCACCCCTACATGGAGACTGCTCAGGGGCAGTCAGGACCCCAAAGTGTTTTGCCAGCGCCCAACATGACCCTGTTGCCAAAGGCCTAATTTTACATCTTCTCAAGACAATAACTTTCATAGAACAAGTAAAAGGAATTTTATATTTTAAAAAAAAACCCTCAACAACCCTGCATTCCCACCTCTGAAAGTATCAGATGAAATTCAGCACACCTGTTCTTCAAAGTCTCCAGTTTCAAGATTTCTGTGTTTCTGATCTCAACCACAGACGTGTCCAGGGCTCCAGGGACCTCACCCAGCAGCGCCCTGTACGCAGTCAGGACTCAGGGGGGCCAAACCCTCTCCACTTCCTGCTGAAACCACCATCCCTTCAAGGTGGCAGCTCCTGGCCACACATTCCCGCACACATGCCCGCCCCACACACACACACATACCCTCCCAGCTTGTACCCATTTCTCTTCCATGTGCTCCAGGCTTGAAGGCCCAGGGTGCAAGGCTGTGCACAGGGCAGCAGAAGGTGCAGTGAGGCCTGTTACCCACCCCACAGGGAACTCCCTGGACAAGGCCCGGAGACGCATATTATCAGACAGGTGCATGCACGCTACTGCTCCGGAGAACCCATGCACCCCACCCTGTGGAGCTGCAGTCTGTCCACAAAAGTGAGGTAGATGCCAGCTGACACCTGGCACTACACTTGGGCCTTGCTGCCCTTCCTGCCCCTGGTCTGCCCACGTCTGGTCCTTCAAGATGTTGTCTATTTTCATGTTGAAGGGCAGAGGCTATGTGTAATGGTGCACAGAAAGGAAAAATGCCGATAACCTCTCTCTTCAAGACCCTATTCCAGCTTTGGTTTTAGGGGATGGGATGGAAAGGGGAGGCTAAGAGGAGAATGAATTTCAATGAACTTAATAAAGTTTAAAAAAACTTATAGGAATGGTAGAGTTCTGAGAGAATAACAGGGATACTTTGGGGTTTCCAAAATGTCATATGCCCTATAGGGATTCTGACCACAGCCCACTGAGTCAGTTTTCCTTGATTTCAATAACTACTGATATCAACAGAAGAACGTCAAAAAGCAGGCCACACAAGGAGAGAATTTGAGGCCAAAGTCAAATTTTCACACTCTCCCTCTTCTCATGGGGCTATACAGCTCATGACGTTGCAATGGATGAGTCAGTGCCACCCAAACACCAGAAATTTTATAATAAATCTATCCTTAAATGTACAGGAAGGCATCACACCACCTTACATAATTACCGTAAACCGGTGACAGTGACAACAGTGATGATGGCATCTCTGTGTTTTTATAGAAACATCTCCGAGAGGTTCCAAGATGCGCAGCAGAGAATTACAGAAACGGGGGCTGTGTGAGGCCTGTGGGTCTATTCCCTGGTGCAACGAAGAGCTGCACTGACTCATACGAGAGGCATGAGCGTCTGTACTATTTTTGAAGAACTTTGGGGGAAGTGTGGTTCTACCACCTTAGGTTCCTAATATAACACTCATTTCTATTTGTGGTCTGGTTAACACCATCTTCCATTTGGTCTTTCCTCCATGAATATAGCATCCTTCACAGAAGTCCTACTTTCTAAACGTGTGATTATTTTTAAGTTTCAGATACATAAGTTATGCCCTTTCTGACCCTATAACAGGGGAGGTTCTGGGCCTCCCAACAGCCCCCTCCTTCCACCAGGCCAAGCAAACACCTGGCAGCATCAGAAAAGTTGCAACGCAGAATACGATGACAGCGCTGACTGCTCTCCGCAATCCCTGCACAGCACCCCAGGGGTTCATCTCCCACCCTGGCCGTCCCCATGAGGTACTGCCCTTCTCTCCCCCCCAAGTGCCAGCATCTCCTGGGAACACTGAGACCACTGGGGGGAGAGGGGGTAGGCCAGTTGCCAGGGCTAGCGCACCCTCCAGGCAGCCCCTCTCTCCAGAGCTCTCCTAGGCCCCCACCGTGGCTCAGGCACAGTGAATGGATGCCTGCATTGCCTTCCTCTCTATCTTCCTGGGCAGAGGTGGGTGTGGTGAGAAGATGACAGCCTGGGGGTGTCTTACTCTTTATTTATGGCTCTGTGACACTTTTTAAAGTGCTGAACGTTCCTAAAGGCTAGTGGATTCTTTCCCGAATCCTACAGAGACTGGGCGGTGGGGGCAGGAAGATGGGTGGGGGCAGGAGTCGGGATCCACATAGACTATAATTGTCTCAAGTTTGTGAACTGTTAGTATAAAAATACTCTCGGAGACTTTAATGGTTGAATGAAAATTCACACTCATTGGTTGAGGGGGGGGGGGAATTCAGCCTGTGTTATAAGAATAACTTCACAGCTTGAAGGTCAGAAGGCAAATGAGTAAGGGCTGTAATCATAACGATTATATTATATGCAGGGTGGGGCAAAAGTAGGTTTACGGTTGTGAGTACGTGAAACAGAGTTTACTCTTGTATTATTACTTATTAATTATTGTATTATTTTCTACATGAGCAACTGTAAAATAAACCTCCTTTGCCCCACCCTGTATTCTGAACTTTCTTTTCCTCAGGGTGGGTTGGCTACTCTGATCTATCCTACAACAAGCAGAACAACAGGAGGGGAAAAGAGCCACCCAGATTTGGAAGTACCCAGATTTGGGTCACTCCTGGCGTTAACTTCCTTTAGAATGTCTCTCCTAACTCCTTGCTGATGGGCTCTCTACCCCTGGGGGGCTCCCCTGCATGCATTTGAACCCTGGCACAGCACTTATCACTCACTGTCTTGTTGGTACCCATTTTCTGGTCTTCCTCCCCCATGGAGTGAGCCCTGGGACAGCATCCTGTTCTGTAGCATCCTCAGCAGGTAGCAGGCACCTGGCCCAGGCCGGTGCTCGTTACAGACAACTGAGGAAGAAGTCCCTGAAGGAAGGGGCCCCAAGGACCAAGTCATATTTGAACAGTGTCTAGCGCAGAACCATATTCCACTAAACATTTATTGATGACTTTAGTAGAAAAGTTTTGCTAAAGTTTTCATATTCTGTAACAATTATTCAACGATTGCTGCTTCCTCTAGGCGGTGTGAACTGTCCCTGGAAAGAGCCTCGGTCTGCTACAAGCTACCTGTGTACAGAATCCTACCGATAGTCACATATTTATAATGAACGTTTTGCATGATAATGAAAGTGGGGATGTTCCTATGATCTGTAGGGGAGAGATGAAAGCAGAGCATAAACGGCACAGGGCCCTCGGAGGGCAAGGTATGGCCCGGGCACATCTGCCGGACTCCGGTCCAAGCCCAGGTGCCTTTGATGGCACTGGCAAGCAGGTAGTAGTGAGAGACAATCAGATTGACCATTTAATCCCCAGAATGCAGATACTGTGAGTCCATCTGGCTAGAATAACATCTTTTTAATTTACTGAGGTCGAAGCACTCATCCAACACAACTTTCCACTATGCATTTCAGAATCTAGAGTTTTGTGATCTCTTCACAAAGAAATTTAGCTAAATATGTTCCAATCAAAGATAACTGGCAGGATTTTCTGAAAACACAGCAGAGCAGCAAGAGCAATTAGGACCTTTGAAAAGTCTATCCCTCTGCCAGGCTATAAATGGGAAGAGATACCTGGGTAAAACCATAATTCCCTCTATATAATTCATTTGAAGTCCACCCTTCCCCAGCCCCACATTATTAAATTAGAAAAGTGTCTCAGAAAATAATAGCTGCACCAGTCACTGTCTTATTCACAGTTGAGAGCAGTGGGCTGTGAGTGCTCCCTGGCCAGCAGTCAGTCTGTCTGTCTCCCTCTCAGAGTCACAGGTCTTTCCTAACATCTACTGTTACTGCACTGGTGCCTGAGAAACTACCCAGGGAACCACCCACATCCTGAGGAATGCATCTTTTCTTTAAAATGCTGTTTTTAGTGACTCAGGGTGAAAACAAAGCACTCACGAGTGAGTAACAATATCCAGGGGAGGTCTCAACCTCACTCACAGAGCATGTGAGAACCCCAAACTCCAAAGCAACAAACCTATGTATTTATGCACAATATCTCCAACATAAACAAAATGATTATAGAGGAGGAAAAAAATGAAAAAGCCTAAAATACATCTTCCTAAAGAGAGTTGAGCCCCGAAGTGTTCTCAGAGCTGACAGACCCACCCCCACCCCCACCACCACTTAGGGAGACGCAAACTTCTTAACTTTTCTCAATTCTATCCTCAGACTAAACTCCAAGAACAACCACAACCAGCCCCTGAGAGCAGGCAGCACCCACAGCTGGCCCTTGGAAGTGTACCTCTTTTCAAGAACAGGTCTTTAAACGGGGCCTCCTTCAGTGTGCTGTTGCTCAGGTGGTCACTGGACATAATCGAGTCCTTTGCAAGGGGGAGTCCAACTGTGATGCTGCCCCCCCAGTTCAAAGCATCCCTTCAGCCTCAGGCAATCTCCTCTCCAGGCAGCTCAGAGGTGCAGTTATAACCAGCGAGATGTGTGTGTGTGTGTGTGTGTGTGTGTGTGTGTGTGTGTGTGTCTTTCTACTGTATCAGCGGGGCCCAGCCCAGGTGCTAGACTCAAATGCTGTGGCTCCGACCGCAGACTGTGGCTACCAATTATCAACTGCCATCCACAGAAACCGGGAGCTCTGCGGCAGGAAGCCGCTGGTGTCACAGAGCAGATAACAAGTCCAGGGTCTGAACTCCTGAGAGCATCTGAACACCCAGGGTTTTAAACAGCAACACACAGCAATTATTAGTTTGCATTTCTTGTGCGTGGCCTCAGACGGGACATGTTACACACACAGATGAGTGGAATGCTGCTAGACAGATCATCTTCTGGTTCAATTTCGTCCAGTAATCTTTTTAACAGGCAAATATCAAACCAGACAAGAGAGAAAGGGGAAATCTACAAATCTCAATCCAATATTTCTCCCCATGATTTCTGCTAGAGGCTTTCAGAGTTGAAGAAATGGAGAGAGAGAGGGGGGGGGAGAGCTTACCGAGGCAGCATGCAGCAGCATGTGTAAACAGGCAGGGACGCTTAGCTACTCATGCTTTTCTGCTGTGAATCCAGCCTCAAGAGCACGTCCGGGCTCAGAGCGCACGCCGTGTCCCTCACGGCAGGAGCCAAGCTGTGGGCTGTCCTCTGGGTCCTCTTCTCCCCAGAGTCTCTAACTGATGGGAGCAGCGTGCGTGGCTCCTGCAGCTATGCTCTGCACTGGCAACTGGCAAAGCCATAACCACAGCAGGAAACACTCACAGTTTCTCTCCCCGTGCTTCTCTCTCTCTCTCTCTCTCTCTCTCTCTCTCTGTCTCTCTCTCTCTCTCTCGTCATCATTATGTCTCCATGCATGGTAGTACAAATATTCCCCAGAGAATCCTCTACAGTCAGGACTCTCAATCTTCCTGTGCAATTTTAGTTTACAAGGTTCAGAAATTGCAGAAAAACAATCTCAGGTAATGAGAAAAGGCAATTCAAACACTAAAGCAGAGCCATATCTCAGGAGGGCGCTTTTTCCTGGTTCATTTTGTGCAAGCTCAGTCTCTTTTCCCCCGAGGTCTAACCAGTTCGGTTCATGTGTGCATAAAACATCTCCAGCGCATTCTGATGCCCTGGGCTGTGTGCAGAGACTTCAGAGAAGGCTCGGTGTCTGTCACCACACTGTACCGAAAAAGTCCTGCTGTGGCCTCAGAGAAAAGGGCAGCATGCCACGGGAATATTGCAAATAACCCCAGCCACAAGCACTGCTCTGTGACCAGAATAGCCTTTGTTTTTCCTTATTTAGGGTAAATAGCAATGATGTGGACCATAACAATAGTTTTGGCTGTAGGAGGAGTTGTCAAAGCAAAACTAAACTGTTGGTTACTGCCAGCATTAGAAACAAGAATAGTTACGTCAGCAGCTGGTCCCTGCTGTCTGTCACCTGGGGCCAAGGAGAGCGGCTGGGCCTGATGTCACCTCTGGTCCTCAGGTTGGCGAGAAGACACCACGCTCTCATGTTCTAATTACTGGGGTGAGGTGGGGGGAAGGGGGCAGGAAAGGAACAAAAATTCATCAAGAAGATTTCCCCAGGATTTCATGTGGATAAAAGACATGGGAATTTCAGCAGGAAAATTAACAGTTGTATACATTTGCATGTGCCAATCAAGACAGCCTGATTTTTCTGGAGCCATTTCCATATTTAAAATGTAACTCCCCTCTCTTATGTTATACTTTTCCCAGACTTCTGCTCCAAGTCACATAACTGGGTGAATGAAGAGGGCAAGGCTCCAGCGACTGGGCTGGGGTTTGGTCACCCAGCTCAGGGACCCTCCTCCGAGGAGAGCTGGCCTCAGAAAGCATTGAGAGCCGCTCCTGCTGCGAGCTGGGCCTCCTGGGTTCTCCCCGGTCCTGCAGCCCTGGGTCCGGGAATGGCAGTTTCTGGGCAGTTTAGTCGTGGTGATAAGATCACTCTGGAATCAGGTCCTTTGAGAGGAGTATTCACAAGATTGCATATGACTGTCATGCGGGTCTATCATTGAAAATTTGAGATTTTGGTCAACATACGGGACTTGAAAATCTGTTCTGTCATTTGCTAATAGACATATTAGCATTTTCACATGGTGGCAAATAGTCCTCTTTGGGGACTATTATTTAAAATGCAAATTTCATGGATTAAAAAATCAAGATATTTTTCATTTTTAATGGCTGCAGGGTATTCCACTCTGCCTTACACATTTATTTTGTTTGGCTAGCTTCCCCATCAACTGGGCATTTGGGTTATGGGAAATCGGTCTTAATTAAGCTCCTTGTTCATTCTGCTTAATCATGCTCAGCGTTTAATCTGTTTTTAAAAGTCACTTTAAGAGCCTTTGACTTTATGGATGACGCCTTCTTTTCAAAACACTGCCCACACCTCGCAGCAGGCTGGCTGGCATGTGCCGTGCTGTTCTCGGGGCGGAGGTGAGTGTCCATCAGCGCCACGGGGCTGTGTGTCACGCGTGTCTGCCTGCCGCTTGGTTAACTCGGCACTACACCATTTTCCCGCATTCACCGAAGGGCAGTGGGGCTACGTCACCAAGGGGTGGTTTTAATTTCGTTCCTATTCCCTTTTAAGCACCAGCCTGAGGAGAATGCTTTGGGAAGAAACTCATGACAAACATATTATTTTTTCCCCTTTCTATTGAATTGATTGAGATGACACTGGTTAACAAAATTATACAGGTTTCAGGTGCACAATTCCACACACATCATCTGTACACTGTATTGTGTGTTCACCACCTCAAGTCAAGTCTCTGTCCGTCACCCTGTTTCCCCCCGACACCCTCTTCCACCTTCTCCCACCCCCCGAAACATCTTATTCTAGCTGGTCACGAGGATATGTGGATCACGGGGGCCTTTTAAATAAGTGCCAATATTTCTGTCCCCCTAATTCAGGGAAAGTGGCAGCATGCACAGCAGAAGGGCGTGAGAAGAAATAAGCCTGCTGAACAAAAACGTACAAGTAGGGAAGTGTAAAAAACCATGTACATTCAAGAAATCTTTCCTCCTTGTCTTTAAATGTGCATTTTTAAAAGGAGTACTCTGATTTTACTAATGTAAGTTTGGTGTAGTTAATAAATGTCCCTAAGCTGTGCAAGGTTTCCCTGTGTACAGCAGAGGCCTGGAGAAAGGTGCAAGGGCGGGTAACTAAGACAGATATTTGCACAAGGGTCTGTTGATAGCAACAAGGACCTCAAGAGCCTCTGCCTTCACAGGCTCACTCTCCCAACATCTTCCAGGTTTCCTATATAAAGGTCTCAGTTCATTACTTCATCTGATAAATATTTACTAAGTGGTCACAGTCTTCAGGAGGAAATATATTAGACCTTCCATGTAATCCGACAGACAAGCATTTACTGTAGAGTTGAACTCGTCTTAGGTTCCATCTGTAGAAAGTAGCTTATTTAAGGAACTGAACCAGCTCTAAGGATTGGCTTCCAGCCCAGATCTGACTATGACAAGCTGAGGTGGCTGGAAGCACCCGTGTCCTGAGTGGCCAAGGGAGGCAGCACAGGGCAGGGATGTTAGCTCGGGGGCTACTCAGAGCTCATTAGCTTCCGAAAAAAATCTCTGGGTGATAAAGGGGTGCTCTGCTCTACCAGAATCTTTCTCTGTCACATACAACCTGGGTTAGCATCTAGCCTGGCCCAGTCCTCTGACTGAATCACCGTGGGCTTCTCAGTCATGCCCTGCTGTCCACCCATCCACCCCATTCTCCCACCTTCAACAGGTATCCCAGTCAAAACAGAGTTTTTCTACAGAAATAGACCATTTGGAGAGTTTGGAATACCTTTACGATGGTTACACAGCATAAAATTAGCATGTAAAAACATTTACAAAGATCTACTGTTCTGTTCTAGACACTTTCGAGTACCATAGTCTATCCTTTATCTTCATACAACCCTGAGAAACACATTTTCTTATTCCCACTTTATAGGGAGGGAGCTGAGTCGCAGAGAGGATGTTTTGTCCAAGGTCATGTGGCTGCTAAGAGGCGGGCTGGGAGTCAGAACCCTGGGCAGTCTGACTCAGAAGCTCCTACCCACCCACCCATCACTCCGCTCAGTGGGCAGTGAACTCAGAATTAATTATCTGACAGCCAACAAGCTAAAATCACCTGAAGCTAACCAGAGGATGTTAGTTGATGTATATGAACTTATTGGGATAATGTTAGCCTGATTCCTTTTAGGAACTAACTTGCAAATCCATGTTAAAGACTCTGTATCTTCACGTGTTGCCAGAGGCTCTCAGAGCCGTTTTATATGTCTCTTATGTCTGTTAGTGTGACTCCTGTTAAGAATTGATGGCCCTGTCCATTACAAATTCTCATTCTTTGAGGTTTATGACTGTGCTATAAAATTCTGCTCTGAGATGAAATTTTCCACATAAAAATTAAGCCCTGGAATTTGGCCTTTAGAAAACACAACAGTATATTTTAAGTAAGGCTGCTATGCTTAAAGTCACGAGGACTTTAAAAGAACACAAACTTTGTGCTCCTGCATACTCAAAACACAGTAATAGTTTGTTTGATATTTGTGGACATTAGCCTACAGCATAGAATAATTTTATAATGTATTCTTGGTGCTTAAAGATTTTAACACAGAGAGGTTCTTATGTAGAAACCTGAATGCTCTGCACGTGATCCAACCACAGTACTCGATTCCCCGTCATTTTGTACAAATGTCAGCAAATATAAAATATGAGACACGATGGAGCTAGCAAGAGAAGGTGAATTAAAAGTGTATTAAATAAATTAGTTTAAATCAAATAGCCTTGAAATAGGTTCCTAATATGCAACAATAATCCTGTATTAACAACAGACTTTGAAGTTTACCTTATGCATTATCCATGCTGCTACAGTATTTCTTCCTCTAATGGAAAAAAGAATTACATGTTATTCTGCATTTATGGCAATATAGATTTTCATAATGGCTAAGCTGCTCCTAATACATGGGTTATCCACCTTTTAAAACTGCAGCTACTCTTCCAAGTCCCAGAAGAAAATGAAAGGCAGTATAAAATTTTTATAGTGGCTACATTCAGGGGCCAGTTGGACCCAAGTTTGGGCTCTAGTCCGGCTATCTGACTATGTCAGCTTGAGCTAAACCCCTGTTTTCTCATCTTTAAAATGAGGCTAAGAATACCCACATCATATGGTGATTAGGAGGATAAAATGAAGAACACATAGAACCCTTGCTACTCCAAGGGTGGTCCATGGACCAGCAGCAGCACTGTCACTCCGGAGCTGGTTAGAAAGGCAGGGGCTTGTGCCCAGCCCTACTAAACCAGAGCCTGCCTTTGAACAAAATCCCCAGGTGACTCATTTGCACATCAAAGCATCTTCTGAAACATTGGTTTAATCCAAACTCCTCATTTGGACTAAATGAGCAAACCGGGGGCTCCGACAGTTTGTGTCTTTTGCACATCACACAGAGGAAACGAGACTGGAATCCAGGGCTCTGGTTTTGAACCAACGTGACTGCTACTCAATAATGACTTGAACAAATGGTGCTCAGCATGCAAGTGCTTGTGTGCACCTGTGTGTAAAATCATAATGCGGCCCTTCTGGGCTGAGGGCAGGGCCCAGTCCCACACAGGACAGGTGCTGCTTGCTGTCTTCCCACCTGTGCTGGCGGGCTGTTCCGGATCCATCCACACCCTGTAGGAGAGGCAGTAGGGGTTGACGGTGCTCTCAGGGCTCATGAGAACGGCAAAGCCAACCAACCTATGCTAACAGAGGCTCTGGTACCAGAATACAATTTCTAGGATAGTTGGCATTCTTTATAAAATCTCCAGAAGTCCCTCAGGAACTCTGGATACCATATGTTAAGAAAGAATTCTAATTTTACCTTTTGGGAAAAACTCAAGTGCTATGAGCAGACTCTTCCTAAAGACAGAATTATGAAGATGCCATTGGTCCACCGCTATGAACCTGGCCCGACTCCCTCATGTCCTCCCTGGCCTCCGTGCTCCCTGAGAGAGCCAGATGAAAGGAGAGTAGAGTCCTGGCACTGGAGAGTTCTGGAAACAGTGTTCCACTCCTGGTGCATGTGTTCTGCCGCTAGTCAGCTGCCGGCACCCCCAAACTGTTCTCCCTACCAACAAGGCTATTCACATAACCGACACATCAGCGAGGGGAAGCTCTTGAAGGAGTCGTGGAGGTGATCTACGCTAGGCCCTCTGCATGTCAGGTGACATATACACATATTCTATATAAATCATACTAAGAATTTTAATATTTAAAATATTCAATGCGGTGACTCAGAAAAATATTTTATTCTGCTTTTCAAATATAGTACATTTCTTGATTTCATCCAAAAGCTGTAAGGCTGAATATCCTTCACAAGTCATCCTATTTCTGGGTAGATCCTAAAAAATGAGGCTCAGCTGTTTTAACTCAGATCCTAGACCAGGGGTGGGCAAACTACGGCCCACGGGCCGGATCCGGCCTGTTTGAAATGAATAAAACTAAAAAAAAAAAAAAAAAAAGACCGTACCCTTTTATGTAATGATGTTTACTTTGAATTTATATTAGTTCACACAAACACTCCATCCATGCTTTTGTTCCGGCCCTCCGGTCCAGTTTAAGAACCCATTGTGGCCCTCGAGTCAAAAAGTTTGCCTACCCCTGTTAGACACTACTATTCTACTCCCAGGTCTTTTCCCCTTAAAAACTGTAACTGGCCCTTGAGATATGGGAACCACACTGACATCAGCACTGCAAACACTGTGCATTTTTGTGCACAAACAGTATACGGCACACATGTGGCATCCACAGTCGGTGTGGTGGTTCCGACATCACTCAACAGCACTGATCGTTATTCCCGAAGACTGTAAGACAGCGGTCCCTGCCATCACATGCATTTCCTGATGGCCTGACCCTGGACGAAGGGCCACACTGTCATCTCTGGAGCTTCTCTCTGTCTTGCCTACACATTCTAGGATGTGTCCAGTTAATTCTAAGACCTTCAGATTCCTGGCTTTCTCAAAAGCATTCATTTCTTCAGAATGAGATAAAGTCACAGCACATCCGAGGCTGTTAGTTAGTGGATTAGAGCATAGGCTAAGGCAAGCACTGGAAACATCCAAGTTAATCCAAAACTACGCCAGAGCTATATAACTAGACTCTGTTTAATCTCTGGCACTTTAAGACTAGTCTAGCACATATATGCTTTAAACACAAGAATCACTGCTCTCTGGTACCAGATCGCCTTTGGAAACATGAAGCGAATTCTCATTTATATCAGTGTTTAGAGCTGGGCACTTACTATGTGCCACTCACTGTGAGGGGACAGGGGATACAAAGAAAACCAGGAACTGTCCTTGTCCCTGACGTCTCCAGTTCATGTCCTGAGCACTAGCTAGTGACACAGTGAGACTGATGTGACTTAGTGCAGTACCCGGCAGTGCTCAGCACAGAGCAGGTGAATGAACAAATGAATAAATGTATGGGTTCCTCTAGGAGCACACAGTGGGGATACTTAACCCAAATGATAACAACAATAATAGCTAACACATAGCACTTACTATGTGCCAAGCAGCACTCCAAAGCAAGTACTCATTTAATTGAGCCTTACAACTATCATATGAGATGAGCACCAGTTATTACCCCAGTCTTACAAAGGAGGGAACGGAGGCACGGAGAGGTTATGTGACTTGCCCTTTGTCACGCAGCTAGTTAGTGGCAGTGCCAGAACTTGAACCAGGAAGTCTCACTTCAGAATCTACTAACCATTAGTCAGGCTAACTCTAAACGTGGCTGGTCCAGAGATGACCCCTGAGCCAAATCCTATTTTTGGAAGGACCTTGATCTAAGGGTGGGGCAAAAGTAGGTTTACAGTTGTTAATATGGAAAATAATATAATAATTAATAAATAATAACACAAGAATTAACTCTGTGTTTCACATACTCACAACTCTAAACCTACTTCTGCCCCACCCTGCATAAGCTCCATTTAAAGGATTCAAGAAATGAATTCAAGAAATGAATTCCTTCTGAGACCAAGGCTCCTGGAAAGGCTAGAAGTGCACTGAGACCACTTAACTCCACCAGCAGAGAATGAAGTCCTCCCCATCGCCGGGAAGATACTTGGAAGCAAACTTAACCACTGAAGCACTGGGCAATTCTCCTTTACGTTAAACGAAACCTATCTCTGGCAAATTAGGGCTATTGTCTTTTATGACTTTCCTTTTCATTGGGTCCAAACAGATGAAGCGGCTGGCTCTGTACTGTATAAAAAGGTAAGTAAAAATAAATGTAGATATTCATAAAAATCAGAGTTTTCCGGAAAAAAGCACCCCTTCCTTTTTGTTTTTTATTTCTAATTTATTGTGTCCATAACACTTCCTTTTCTTTCAGACTCAAAATGTCCTTTTGGTGTAGGGATTCACTGGAACCTATCCTAATACTAAACATTATAATGTGCCTGAAGAAATTGCTGTTTAATATCTTATTCACTTGTGAATTGAAAAAGTATTGAAACTAAAAGATAATTTTTATTTTTATTTTTTAAATATATTTTTATTGATTTCAGAGAGGAAGAGAGAGGGAGAGAGAGCTAGAAACATCAATGATGAGAATCATTGATTGGCTGCCTCCTGCACGTCCCCTACTGGGGATTGAGCCCGCAACCCTGGCATGTGCCCTTGGCCGAAATCGAACCTGGGACCCTTCAGTCCGCAGCAGAGGCTCTATCCACTGAATCAAATTGGCTAGGGCTAAAAGATAATTTTTAAATACACTTTGATGTCAGTCATATTTCTTTGTTTAAATGAGGAATCAATCTACATAGGCAATGAAATCACCACATGGAAACATGAAGAATTTAGGTGCACATACCAGGCCTGTGATTACCGAGATAATGAAGATAAAGTGGGCTTTATGAGAACATCATGCCACCATGAAACAGGCAGAAACCAAAATAGTTAGGAAAGCAAGCACCCACTGCTCCAAAGGCCTGAGAAGGCCTTTTATGTGGATAAGGAGAAATGTGGTTTTGTTTTGATTAAAAGTGACCTTAATCAAGTCTGTTATTCTCAACAAAAACATCCAAATTAGGAAAGCAATAAAATATATCAAAATAGAGTGGCAATAATAAAAATCTTCAGAGTTTCCACAGGAAGAATGGGTTTCTGGCACAAACTCACTTAATCTTGGTTATACAAATAAAACTGAATTTTTAAAAATTTAAAGAGCCAGAATGATAATATTGTCAACGTCTTTACAATATTTTTCTTGAAATATACCTTACAGAAAAACTTTTTAAAATTATCATTTAGTACTCTGAGAGGCAACTATACCCTTACAAAATGTATCCTACATAATAAAACCCTAATATGCAAATCGACCGAACAGCGGAATGACCAGTTGCTATGCCATGCACTGACCATCAAGGGGCAGACGCTCAATGCAGGAGCTGCCCCCTGGTGGTCAGTGTGCTCCCACTGGGTGAGCACCGCTCAGTCAGAAGCCAGGTTCAAGGCTGGCAAGCACAGTGGCGGTGGTGGGAGCCTCTCCCGCCTTTGCTGCAGACGGGTGGTAAGGAGCAAGGGGTCCTGGACTGCGAGAGCCCCCGACTGCAAGAGGGATATCTGACTGCTGGCTTAAGCGGACATCCCCTGAGGGGTCCTGGACTACAAAAAGGTGCAGGCCAGGCTGAGGGACCCTCTCAACCCCCAGTGCACAAATGTCATGCACCAGGCCTCTAGTTTCTTAAATAATAAAGCTTTAAAATTGAAATCAGTCCTTGATTCATGGGCAGCAGAATAGATGTTGTGTTAGTGTCACCTCAGGTGACCTTTAGTTGGAGCATAGGCCTGGCTGGCCACTTCAGAGGTGCAGGCTACACAGGGGCTGTGCAGAGGTCTTGGGCATGCTGGGATGCAGGTCTGCCTCTCAGATTCCAACTGGCTACCCAGCATGTGTGGTGGCAGTGTCCAGTGTGGGAGGTGGGCCGAAGGCTGTAGCACCTCCAGGCTTCCTGCAGCTCCCTGCTTCCCCACTACCAGAGACAGTCCGTTGGAGTGCCAGGGAGTCTCCCCATTGGTCAAGATGGTACAGGGGACGGTTCTTACACTGAGCATGCCAAAAGCTAGAAAGGTGACTGGATAGGACCCTGGCATGGCACGCCAAAAGCTAGCAACAGAGGGCTTTATAAGAACAGCGGGCTTGAGCAGGAAGCGGGGATGGTCTTTGAGACGAAAGTCCACCATTCTCCCAGGTTGCAACACCTGAATAAAACGTCTTTCCTTTTGTAGCAGCACCTATCTCATAAGTTTGGCTTTCATTGGGGCAGGCAGCCGAACGTGGGTTTTTGGTTACATCAGCAGGCATGAAAACATTAATCTCATTGTATGTCTCCTTCAAAGCTTCCTGGTGACCAGGTGCATCATCAATGAGCAGTAATACTTTGAAAGGAATCTATTTTTCTAAGCAGTAGGTATCAACAGGGGACTTAAAATATTCAGTAAACCATGTAGTAAACAGATGTGCTATCATCTAGGCTCTGTGGTTCCATTTATAGAGGACAGGTAGAATAGATTCAGCGTAATTCTGAAGGGCCCTAGGATTTTCAGAATAGTAAATGAGCACTGGCCTCAACTTGAAGTTACCAGCTGCATGAGTCCCTGAAAAGAGAGCCAGCCTGTCCTTTGAAGCCAGGCATTGACTTTTGCTCTATAGGTACGAGAGTGCTAGATGTCATCTTTTTCTAATATAAGGTTGTTTTCATCTACACTGAAAGTCTGTTGTTTAGTGTAGTCACCTTCATTAGTTATCTTAGCTAGATCTTCTGCTGCAGCTTCTACATCAGCATTTGCTGCTTCACCTTGCACTTTTATGCTATGGAGAGGGCTTCTTTCTTAAAACTCATGAACCAACCTCTGCTAGCTTCAAATGTAGTAAACGGATGTGCTGTCATCCAGGCTTTGTGGTTCCGTTTCTACAACTTCCTCACATATCTCAGCCTTCATAGAATTAAAGAGATTTAGAGCCTTGCTCTGAATTGAGCTTTGGCTTAAGGGAACGATGGGACTGGTTTGATCTTCTATCCAGACCACTAAAACTTTATCCATATCAAAAATAATGCTGCTTTGTTTTCTTATCATTTGTGCATTCACTGGAGTAGCACTTTCAATTTCCTTCAAGAACTTTGCCTTTGCATTCACAATTTGGCTAACTGGTGTAAGAGGCCTAGTTTTGGACCTCTCTCAGCTTTGATATGCCTTTGTCCCTAAGCTTAAACATTTCTGGCTTTTGATTTAAAGTGAGAGACATGTTACTCTTCCTTTCACTTGAACACTTAGAGGCCATTGTATAGTTATTAATTGGCCTAATTTCAATATTATTGTGTCTCGGGGATTCAGAAAGTCCAAGGAGAGGAAGAGAGGCTGGGGCACAGCTGGTCAGTGGAGCAGTGAAAACACATGCAACACTTATTAAGTTTGCTGTCTTATATGGGCATGATTTGTGGCACTTCAAAACAATTACAGTAGTAACATCACAGGTCACCATAACAAATATAATAATGAAAAGGTCGGAGCCTTAACCAGTTTGGCTCAGTTGGTAGAGCGTCAGCCTGCAGACCAAAGGGTCCTGGGTTTGATTCTGGTCAAGGTTGCAGGCTCCTCCCTGTCCCAGGCCCTGGTCGGGGCTCATGCAGGAGGCAACCAATCAATGTGTTTCTCTCACAGTGATATTTCTCTCTGTCTTTCCCTCTCTCTTCCACTCTCTCTAAAAATCAATGGAAAAATATCCTTGGGTGAGGATTAAAGGGAAAAAAAAGTTTGAAATATTGGGAGAATCACCATAATGTGACACAGAAACACAAAGTTAGCAAATACTGTTGGGAAAATGGCACCAATATATCTGCTCAACACAGGTTTGCCACAAACTTTCAATTTGTAAAAAACATAGTATCTGTGAAGTGCAATAAAGCAAGTTATGCCTGTAGTGTGTTTGAAATTGAACATATCCTATATAATAAAAGGCTAATATGCAAATTGACCCAACAGCAGAACAACCAGTCGCTATGACATGCACTGACCACCAGGGGGCAGCTCCTGTGTTGAGTGTCTGCCCCCTGGTGGTCAGTGCACTCCCACAGGGGGAGCACCACTCAGACAGAAGCCGGGCTCACAGCTGGTGAGTGCAGCGGAGGTGGCGGGAGCCTCTCCTGCCTCCTCAGCAGTCGGATATCCCCCGAGGGCTCCTGGACTGTGAGCGGGTACAGGCCGGGCTGAGGGGACCCTGCCCCGCCCCTGAGTGCATGAATTTAGTGCACTGGGCCTCTAATTAAAATATAATATGGGAGATTCACTTCCAGAATTATAGGGTAAGGAGTTTGATGGACCCACTCCCCAGAAAAATAACCATTATTTAAAAATAACCATTTAAAATCTCTGAAAATTATCCAAAAGGAATACAGCAAATTAAGAAATATTTAGGAGTAAATGAAACTTAAAGCAAGAAGAAGGTGGGAAATAATGAAGATTAGACAAAAAAATAATCAAATATAAAACAGAAAGAAAACAAAATGAACAAACCCAAAATTTGGTTCTTTGAAAAGGTCAACAAAATTGACAAATCTTTAGTAGACTTACCAAGAAAAAATATTCAAATGATTAAAATCAGGAATGAAAGAGGATGTATCCATTTGCTTCAAAGGATACCATCAAGGAAAAGGAAAAAAGACAACCCACAGAATGAGAGGAAATTTTTACAAATCATATATCTGATAAGGGACTCGTATCTAGAATATATGAATAACTTTTACCACTCAAAAATAAAAATAAAAAAATTAAAAATGGGCAAAGGATCTAAACAGAGAGCTCTCCAAAGAAGATAAACAAATGGCCAAAAAGCACATGAAAAGGTGCTCAGCGCCATTAGCCATCAGGGAAATGAAAATCAATTCCGTAATGAGATTCCACCTCCCACTCAGATGGCCATAATCAAAAGACCAATAACCTGGTGAAAGCATGAAGAAATGAAAACCCTCATATATTGCTGAAAGGAATATCAAATGGTTCAGCTGCTGTGGAACACAGTCCGGAAGCTTCCTATGAAGTTAAACATACAGTTACTATATGACGCAGCAATCCCACCCAAGAGAAATGAAAACATATGCCCACACAAAAACTTGTACACAAATGTTCCCAGCAGAAATATTCATAATGGCCAAAAAGTGGAAACATCTCAAATATCCATCAACAGGTAAATATGTTATATCCATAGAATGGAATATTATTCGGACATAAAAAGAAATGAAGTATGGGCACATGCTATCCATGGATAAACCTTAAAAACATCGTGCTAAGTAAAAGAAGCCTGTCACAAAACACCACATACTATGTGATTCCATTTATATGAAATGTCCAAAATAGGCAAATCTATAGAGATAAAGAGTAGGTTAGTGGTTGTCTACAGCTGGGAGCTTGGGAGACAATAGGATGAATATCATTGGGTATGAGGTTCCTTTGCGGAGTGACAGAAATGTTCTACATTTAGATTGTGTTAGTGGCTGCACAACTCTGTAAATATACTAAAAACTACTGAAGCATACACTTTATTTTAAATGGGGGGGATTGTATGGTATGTAGATTATATCTCAATAAAGTTGATATAATAAACAGAACTATGCAATGAAATGTTTTATGATATTAACAATTAATTGCATTTTACTGATGCTTATCATTTTTTTATTTCCAGCTTTAAAAATCAATGGGCTTGTGTTTGTAATATTTATGTTTAGTGCCATTGTTTGCAAGCACCTTTTTGGGAGGAGATGATCATTATTCTCAATAAATATAAAATTAACTTGAATATAATTATTGATATGCTTTTCCTCGGTAACATTAAATTTTGAAAAACCAGAAGCATCTATCAGAATAATGAAACATATAGACCTGAGCAATACTACACTGAGATACATTTGCAAAGTGATTGCATTTTTTAATCTCCTCGCTAGTATTTCAATATTAGTGTTTCTTAACCAGTGGTTCATAATGGGTATAATTTAAACAATATTGCTTAGAATAAGGTCAAGTTGAACCAATAGTAGTCAGAATCACTATGGTGGCTGGCAATGTCAGCTGATGGCAGACTGACAGGGAGTCTGAGCCAGGAGCCATCTCCTCTAAGCCTTGCTCTCACCAGGCAAGCTCCTGGGCATGCACTCATGCCACCTCTGAGAGGGAGCTGCTCCTCAGAGCACCTCTCCGAGACAAAGACTCTCTTTAGGACCCCAAGACATGCTGTGTGTGCAATGTAGTTATGGATGTGTACATATGAATACACTAGAGGCCTGATGCACAAAATTCGTGCAAGAGTAGGCCTTCCTTCCCCCGGCTGCTGGCACCAGCTTCCCTCTGGCACCTGGGCTTCCCTCGCAGCCCTGGCTTCATCCGGAAGGACGGAAGGACGTCCGGAAGGATATCTGGTCTAATTAGCATATTACTCTTTTATTATGATAATGATAAATAAGGATGGAGATGGAAAATCAGGATATAAGAAAGTTTAGGAGGAAAAGGAAAATTTATAAAGACTGCCCAAAGCTCCCATCCCCATACTCCTCAGCACCCGCTCCTCCATTCCTAAGCCACAGTCAGACACAGTTGCAGGTGGAGCTTCCCTGCAGCGAATGATCACAGAGCATCTCCTATGTAAACACCACTGCGCAAAGCACTGTGGGGAAAGAAGAGAAATCCATGCCCAGGGCAGCTCACAAAATCCTCACAATCTTGCTGGGGAAACAATCCCCTCCCCACAAAGGCAATTAGAAAATTTTAAAATAGTATTTTTATTTTGTAAATGGCACTTAATACATTTAAAAATATTTCTACATTCATTTGATATAATCAAATTTTAAAATGTGAGAGTCAGATAATAAATTCCTAGAACTTGAATCCCTTCATCAGTTTGGGCTTCCTTCTACACCCCAATTGGGAACCAAGACTTTACAAAGTCCTTCTAAAATATTTATAGACTATAAATTTTATTTTTTTCATGTCCCTGGTTCTCATCTCGAATTTCTCTGAGTTAAATGTAAGACTGCCAACATTCATTAATCTGCCTTGGAAATATCATACCTACACTCTTTTGTGTAAGATTTTTTTCCTCAAAAGGGTTAAAAGCCTGGTTGACTACATAGCGCCAAGCCTACCAAGACTATAACTAATAATATATCCTATACACCCTACCTAATAGTATTCCTTCTTTAGCCCACAGCAGATCTTTCCATGTGGCCGTATCAGACAGACAGGCCATTCATTTCCCTAATCACGATGTTACCCTTTCTGGCCTTCAGAGAGAAGAAAGCTGTACAGTGTATTCAAGTCCTGAGTCACAATCCATGAGGGCAGTTAGTGCAGTGGACTGCAACCAGCATTTAAAGAAACAGGGTAGAATAGAAAATATCAGAGAGCAAGTAGTAAGGATAAGCACTATGAGAAGGTTTGATTGGGTTCCGCATGTCCAGGCCTGTGTTTGTACTGGGTTGTGAGGTAAGTTGTATTTCTCACGGTAGGTCAGGGTTAAAAAAGTTTGAAAGGCAGTGGTTGAAAGAGTAATGACTATTCAAATATTTCATTTCCCCCTATTATATAAGGTAAATCATCTTCCACAAAAGTCCATTCTTCATCAGGAACATACTAGCAATTCATTAGTGAAGGTCTTTTTAAGGTTTGTGATTATAATTCAGAAGACTAACACATGGACACCAGGTGGTATCCTTCTGGTTGAAGGTCCTGGGCTGGAACCTGACCCCCCCAACCTGTGAACTGTGTGATGTTGGATTCCTCACATAACCTTCCCTAGCGTCTGTTTCCTCATCATCAACCCTAAATGCCCTAAGTAAGTCATAAAGATCAAATAAAACCATGTATGTATGTACATGGTATACACTCTCATTGGCCTCATTTACAAATGCATTGGCTCCATTGCTCACAATCCTTGAATTCAACTCTGCATATATTCTTTAGAGCAGTGGTTCACAACTGGCTGCAGATTTTATCACCCGGGTATTTTACAAATACCAATGGCTCAGCCTCATCCCAGACTGACTAAATCAGAAGCCTCAGAGGCGGACTTAGGCGTCTAGAGTTTTTAAAGCTCCCCAGGTGATTTTAGTGTGCAGCCAGAGTTAAGAATCACTGTCCTAGACCGGATTACTGCTGCATTTGCTTTATTTTTAAAATTCTGTCTGCTGTCTACTTCTCTCTATAAATACAGACAGACACATCTTTTTGGAGTACATTTTTTCATACTGCAGCTGACTTTAGAAAGAAATAAAAAGCTAAGGCTGATTTACTTAACTTCTTCATCCCTATTCTATTACCCAGTGATATTAAATGTGAAACACAAAATCTTTGCCACCAAACCAGTTTCCATAATAAAAATCTTTAATTTAGACAAATTATTACTCTTGATATTCTCAAGAAAATCCCTAAAGAGTTTTTATTTATATGGAATTATTTTTAAATTGTTGGAAAGAGAAGTAGAATTCTACAGTGAGAAACAGCACAAGATTTGAGTTGTCTTTTTTCTTCTAGATATTTTAATTGTTCCAAGACCAAAACAACTCCCTTTTCAAAGGCAACTACAACCCACACATGATTACTGGGTTAGTAATTCACTCTCAAAGAATGGGGAGAAAAAGGAACCCTCATGCACTGCTGGTGGGAATGCAGACTGGTGCAGCCACTGTGGAGAACAGTATAGAGTTTCCTCAAAAAACTAAAAATGGAACTCCCATTTGACCCAGTGATCCCGTTTCTAGGAGTATATCCCAAGAAACCAGAAACAACAATCAGAAAGGATATATGCACCCCCATGTTCATAGCAGCACAATTTACCATAGCTAAGATTTGGAAACAGCCTAAGTACCCGTCAGCAGATGAGTGGATTAAAAAACTGTGGTACATCTACACAATGGAATACTATGCTGCGGTAAAAAAGAAGGAATTCTTACCATTCGATACAGCATGGATGGAACTGGAGAACATTATGCTAAGTGAAATAAGCCAGTCAGAGAAAGATAAATATCACATGCTCTCACTCATTTGTGGAATATAATGAACAATATAAACTGATGAACAAAAATAGATGTAGAGACAGAGAAGCATCAATCAGACCGTCAAACCTCAGAGAGAAGGTAGGGGAGGGTGGGCGTAAGGGGGAGAGATCAACAAAGGACTTGTATGCATGCATATAAGCCTAACCAATGGACACAGACACCAGGGGGTGAGGGCATGAGTGGGGGGGGGGCAATGGGGGGATAAGGACACATATGTAATACTTTAATCAATAAAGAATAAATAAAATAGGGTCAAGATAGTCCCAAGGAACCGATGGGGATCACATATTCTTTGTGAGGAGACTGTGTTGAACAGAGAGACAGATCTAAAAAATGTCTTCCAAAATTGAAGCTGCTTACGAAAAACACCAGGTATGTCTGCTACAAACCAAATCATAGGGAGAAAACATGTCTTTTGTTCCTTCACTTGATGAGGTAACAGCCACATGTTATACTTAAAAAAAAACTCTAAGGAAAGTAAAGAAACTAAAGACTTAAAAATAATGTATCAACTTGATGGTATATTTGAAAATATATTCCTTATTGAAGCTCCATTTGTGAATTGATTTTTGATATTCTATTAAAAAATAAGGAATAATAACCCAAATATTTCCAGAAAATGGAGAAATCGATATGTAGGTTTGTTTCCCAGCCTCCAAAAATTATTTATCTATAAAATCCTTGTGTAAAAACATACAGATCTGCCTGATTCATTCAGAACAGAGAAGCTCAAAATGATATTCAAAGGGGGAAGAAGAAGGAAGCTCTTGCCGAGGGTGAAAGAGAAGGCACAGGTGTGGCCCCAAACATTTCTGGCGTAAATGTCACTAGTGGTTTTAACCTCAAGCAAGGAATGAGTGTGTCTTCTCACAGTATTTTCATAAAGGTTTCATTGGGAGGGGAATATGAGGGACTATTCTTTTGACAATATCATTTCACAGATGAATGATGTTGGACCATGTCCTCCTTAGGAACCTAGAAAATGATGCAATCTGTATCAACAGCTTTCTGAACTCAGGTGTTCCATGAGCCTAAAATAAAGAAATTATCGGTAACTTAAGGAACATCATCTAAGTTATGTAAAAGAGAGCCGAGATCAACTATTATTATTTAAATGCATTCTGGGACTAATTTTTAAGGTTGAAAGTGACCCTATTTATTTGTAGGCACTGGAAAGCTAAGTAAATGTACATTGGATTTGATATGAGGAAACAGAATTATGAACAAGATTAGGCTCAATCATTAATGACAGTTCTTAAATATTGGCAAAAAATAATCCCACTGTGTACCTGGCCTGGGCATTGGCCCTAGAAGGGATTCAAGGACCTACAGATCTGTCCAAAGATCCAGCTATCCAAGGGAGAGTTTACTCTGCAAAACCTCCATGTCTACTGGAGGAGGGAAAGAGGTCTAACACAGAAAGGCAGAAGTAATTGGAACTGTTGTGCCTTGAACCATTCCACCCCAAAAGCTAATTAAGGTCTAGGGAATTAGCTAGTCCTCACCTTATCCCTGCAGGCAGGCTGAGGGTGAATGTGGTTGATGGATGATGAACAGTTAACTGCTCTCAATAAAGGCCAGGACAGTAAGTTTCTCAGATTCCCTGCAACTAACATAGTGCCTGGTACTGTAAGCACTCAATAAATATGTGCAAATATATGAGCATAAGACCATCTAACACGAATAGAATTTTGGAGTATGATGCCTAGGGCAGTGCTTCTCAGTGTGGTTCCTGGGCCAGCAGCATCAACATCAGCGTCAGCATCACCTGGAAACTTGTTAGAGATACACTTTCAGGCCCACCTCAGATCTACTGAATCAGAAACTCTGGGTGTGGGGCCAACAGTTTGGGTTTTACGGAGTCCTCCAGGAGATTCTAGTGCCTGTTAGAGTTTGAGAACTGTTGACCTGGGGAAGTTGAGGCATTTTAAGAGTGAAAAATCTCCAAGAAGAAAACGAATACACACATAATGTTTTGATATTACCAGCTTCCTGGGCACTTGGATTTCTCTGGATCTTTCATTCCCATGACTCTGGACTTGCAATCCCTGTTGTCGTTTGAAGTAGATGGAATGTTACAGGGACACATATGCATATAGGTACACCCCATTTTTTTAGGTGTCCAGGCTGTTTCAAGATTGACTTGAAAGTTAGACCCTTGAGTATTTTAGAGTGCATTTGTGAATGCGCACATGTGTGCATGAGTGTGTAGATGTGTTGTAAATAAACACAGAATTGGAAAGTATACAGTATCTTCAACTAACCCATTCTGGGGGAAAAACAAAAACCCTGTACAATGAGAAATAATTTCCTGAAAAGGACCCTTGTAAAATCACAACCCTGTCACATGAAGTCTGATTCCGATGAGTCTGAGAAGAAAACCACTGCTGTCTGGGAACGGAGACCCGGGGAAGCCTTCGCCAACGTAAGACAGCCCATTTTCCTAACCAGGGCCTCTTTCTGATGCACTTTAACATGTTTCTTTAGCCGTCTACTATTTAAAATTAATATTGTGACTGAATCAATTTCTTCTCTCTTTAACATCTCTCATTTCTGCTCATTTCATTTGCAGGTCTCATTTTTTTCAAGAATTCCACTGATAGCACTAGAATGTGGATCATTCTGTATTTGAGTTTCCTACTTACACTCCATTGTGACTCAGCATTCATTTCCACCCACAAGGGAGACTGTAGAACATATATCCATGTTAATGGAAAGAAATTTTTAAAAAGAATATTGAGTCAAAATACCTGAAGGATTGAAAGAAAACGCTACTTCTGATCACACTGTACCCTCCCTCTACTCTTCCCCCTCGCATGTTATTTTGGCTGCGGGAATGAAGTTCCTCTTTACATCATTTCAAAACCAGCATGAATGTCACAGAAAAACTGTGGTCAGAAGGGCATTTCGGTGCTAGAGGAGGTATTGATAAATAATGAAGGGGGAAAAAGAACTTTCTATTTTTAATTCTCCTACTGGTATTTTAGTTAAAGCAACCAGCCAGTTCTTTAGTAATCACTCCAATACACTTCATAATATTTTCATTAGACTGTGACTGTTACATAGTTTTGCATTCTGTCATATCTGAAGGATATAAAAAGCAACAGTCTATTTAAGTCCTAACAGATAACTCTCACAAACTCCCGGGCTTCCACCTTGTGCAGTCGAATGTGCAATGTGAGACAGAACTTTTTAAGAAAGTAACCCTTTTCTTATCTGAAGTCATACTGCAACCTTCCTACTTGAAATCTTTAGGTTTTAGAACTTTGAAATGAAATATAAAAGCACTTTCTCTACATTCTAGGTTTGAAAAATAATTCTCCTTGGCTGATGTTCTTATTTCTTCTCTTTTTACTTTGTATTGTCTGTTTTGCCTGAACTCAGTGAGCATCTTTCTTTTTCTTTTAAATAGTAATAGAGGTCAAACAAATCCACAAGAAATGAGATACTACGTAATATCTAGATAGGGAAAGAGAAAAAGGAGAAAGAAGGGGACTGTGTGCATGTGTGTGTATTTCAGGGTTCTGAGGCTTCCCTTATAATGGGAAAATCGCTATCATAATCTGACTTCATTTGGCTGTGGGAGAAAGACAAAATGCTAACTGTGACTCAGAATCCTTCTCAGCTTTTATTCTTTACTATATCTTCTTCCTTTTTTTTCACCTCTTAAGTAAGAGTAATTTCAGCCTCAAGGACTTTGTCACACTTTCAACTTTAATTCACTTTAATTCATCAGCTATTCGGTATTAACTAGCTTATGAATTACACACATTTTTGATCAGCTTCTTAAAGGGAAGAAGCAAGGGAAATGTGATGGTTTGATGGACAAGTTCATTCAGAAAGAAGTAATTTTGCAGATATTAGCTACCTTTCAGTTCTCCTATTTGATTTGTCCCCCTGGCTTGGTTCAATGTTGAGATATTTTTCTTTCAACACAGAACTTATTATTCTGTCATGTAGTGTTACCAGGAATCTGCAATCGCCACATAACCTAACACCAGCCTGTGTTAAGTAACAGATAGACTGGTTGGTGTAGCAATTGTGCTTACATTCGGAGAGAATCTAGGAAAGCAGTTGTCTGCATCAGTAAAATTCATCACTAAAATTAAATGTTTTAATTTTCCTAATGGGCTTTGAAGGGGGAGGGAAACCAAATGTGCTTTTGAAAGATAATCTCCTGGAAGAGGAAGTCTGTACAGAGGCTTAATCAAATCTGGGGCAGAAGTTGTGTTGCCAAAAAGACTAATCATCAAAATGACCCTTCCTTCTCATTAGTGCGTTAATAAGTGTGGACATCCCTCACCTGGAGCAGGCTGCTAATCCCCATTGTCAGGCATAATCCGTTTCTTCTCCCCTCTCTTCAACCTGACATGAAAAGCTTAGGCAGGCCCCTTTTAAAAACTAAAACCAGAAGGCACCGTTATTCACCACTAAAGATATAAATGAGAGCTGGTAACAAATTGGCTCTTGATGCATTAGAAATGAACCCCATGGCAAACTCCTGCTCTCTCTCCTGCAGAGCCGAAGCATTGGCTAGACAGGTGTATTGGGGACGCGGGCTGTCTGGGTGCTATGGAAATCACGCCATGTGCATCTGACTATCGGCAACAGAACCAGACACGCTCGAGGCTCATTCTTATTCCAGCCAGGGAAGCGGCCGCGTCTGCATTCGCCTTCAGCTGAGAGGCTGCCATATTTGTCAGCTCAGACGTGTGCAAGATAAGCTCTGTCCTCGTTATCTCATTTTTCACCAGGCAGTAGAACCGAAGGATGAGGACAATCTAAGTGCCCACATGGGCAGGAAAGCTGCGGGGCCAGCAGGCCAGCACAAAGCCTGAAGCCCGAACAAGAGAAAGTTTATAACAGAAGTTAATCACTTCGTTCGGAAGGAGAGCTCAGAGGGATTTAGACAGACAATGATGATGTATCCTGGTTATATAATGAACGAGGAGACAGCTCCTAAGGCATTTGCTGCAGTATTATCCTCAGACACGTTCTTTGCTTTCTTCCCCGCTGCATACTCTTAGCTTAAAGTTAATCTAAATTAAACAGAATTGAAAGAAGTGGATACATGTAACCGGTTGGTCCAGAGTTAATGAGAAATGGGTATGAGGAGAGATCCCTCCTTCTGGCCACCCAGGGGGCCACCCATTCATTAAAGCTCCATGAACACCACACAGGGCTAGTCACTGGGGAGAACAGGGTGAGTTCCTCTCTGCAGAGAAACGTGGAGTTGCTGTGGAAGGAGGGCATGAGCTGATAGCTAAAACCAATCGGCAAAGACCGTAATTCAGATATCACAGTCCCCAGTGGGAACAGAGAGAAGTTCCTAGCTAGTGGGAAGAAGAGAGCTGAGAAGGCCCCCTAGAGAAGGTGGCCACTAATCTGATCAGGGATAAAGAATATTTAGCCAGATACAGAAGGAGGGGAGAAGGGTACAGGGTTCCAAAGGGAGAGACTACCATGAAACAAAGGCTTAGAGATGACAAAAAGCATGGTGTGTCTGGGGCAACTCTAAGCGCTGGGATGTGGTCAGGGCATTAGTACAAAAAGGCTAGAGAAGGTGGCTGCAGACTCCAGATCCTGTGGGTTATGGGATTCAGTGTGGGCATCAGCTCAGCTGAGCTCTGTCTAAAATGGGCTCTGAGGAAAATGGACGAGAGAAGAAGAGGGAGATGGGTTAGTAGCCTATAGCAATACTAGAGGGAAGAGGAGAGGAAGCCATGAGCTACAGGTAGAGAGGGTAGGTTATGGAAATACACAGGAAGTACAGTGACAGGATTCAGGGAGTAAGAAACAGGAATTAGAAAGGACTCCCAGTTGTCAGAGAATGGCATAAAATGGTTACAAGTAGAATTCTCTCTAAGCACAACATTTATGAAGCCCGGAGATACACTAGAATTGTGGAATTGAGAGAAGGCCCCAAAGAAAGCCAAAGCAATGCCAGAAAACAATGACAAAACGATGCCAGCAAGGCCACGAGGTAGGAGTACCTGCCTCAGGCATGGTCTGCTTAAGGACTTATGTGACAGCCAAGACTGTACCCGCAATGACACAGCAGTTCCCGGCACATGATGGGCATCCAAAAACCACTTATTAAGTGAATGAATAAATGAAAACCACACTAAGATCATGCCATCTACTCTTGTATTCTGTGTCTCTCTGGGCAAATAACAGTGTCTCTTAAAATCTCATTCTCAGTTAAAAGTGATAATAATTTTTTTAAAAAGTCATAATAATAATAATATGTCCCCTAAATATCTTAGGGGCCAAACTACTTTATTTTTGAAACTCCAATAAAACATTATTTTTGCAACTTATTTAGGTTCCCAAGCCTATGTTTTCTAGAACTACCAACTGGATTCTAAGCATCTGAAAGGCAGAGCCTGGGCCACATCCTTCCTAGAGGGCTCAGCAATAAAAGGCACTCACCAAACATATGGAGGGCAGGAGTCCAGTTCCAGCCCTGCACCAGGAGCTGGGTATGCTGAAGTCAGTTGGCCATATTGCCTGCACCTCACAGCGCAAAGGTAGACAAACTGTATTTCCTCCACCTATTTCATAGAGCTGTTTTTAAAAAGTAGGATCATACCAAAGAAACACTTTGCAATCTTAAGTTATATATAGTATATTTACATAATTCAATGATAATATCACAAAAGCAACTAGTTTTTGGATAGCAACTAGCTCACTCTGGTTAGTTAGTAAATCTTAAAATAAGCGTTAGAACTCAGTCTATAGTACAGGTAAAATAATCTAAAAACAAAACAAAACAACAACAACAAAAATCCAAAAGAATTCTTTGGCAGTGAAACATACCCAAGTGTTATTTAGACAAGTGTTAAGATGAATGAGGCCATGTGGGAGGTGGGCCGTTCAGGAGCAAAGCACAGGGGCAAGGATGGCAAATACACAGGCTCAGGCTGGTGCCTGCTGCCCGCCATGCAGGTGTTTGGCCAATGGGTGCAGGGTATTGAAAACAACATGTTGTCAAATGCCTCATCACACCCACTCACAGGAACCGAAGAGAGCAGAGCAGACAAGTTGCACCCTTAGTCCTCTATCTTAGCCGGGCCTGACTGCTGGTCTTAGGACAACCACCTGAGAGAGAATTACATGGGCTCTGAAATTCACATTCAAAGGCAGGTTGAGATATAATTCTTTGATTGTGCAACTGCCGTTATGCTGCCAGAATGCCCACTCGGGGCTCAGCATGGTGACACACAGAACTGAGATGGACACATATTTATCCCTTCTCCGTCTCTTCCCAATAGCTTCCTGCCCCTTAGGCAACTCAACGGTGCTTCTTGCCACACACTGTCCTAACTGCTTTATGTTTTTCCCTGCACTTTCAGCAGAAATCACTATGCCCATTTTTTATAGAGGGAGATATTGAGGCTGAGCGGAATGTTACTTGACTAAAGCTGAATGGCTAGCATGTGACAGTGACTTCAATCCTCAAAGGCCATGCTCATTTCAGTGTGGATAAATCACGAAAAAATACATGATTAAAAAAAAAAGTTCTAAACTGTCAAGTACTATGGTCTGCCCCCTGCTAATCCTTTGCCACACACACAAATACATGCACATGTGTACACATACATGCACACGTGTCCATATAAGCACACATGCACACACACATCTCATGCACACAGTCCTGGCACACATGGCAGCCGAGCTCACAGTGCTCAGGGGCCAGCAGTGCAGTGAGTCCTCGGCCCCTGTCTCCTCACACACCCACCAAGCCGGGTTTGCCGTTTATATTTTTAACCACTGGATAAGGGTTTGGGAGCCAATAGAAACCACAGAACTAAAATTACCAGGTTCAAATTGCTGGAAAAACTTTAGAAAAGGATGAATAGAAAATGAGTGGTAGACAAAACAGAGGCTAATGCTAAGATACAATTTTATAGCTGGATGATCTCTAGTTTCTTTTTATAACTGCATAAGTCCCTTTTCTATGTTCCCAAAGAGAAGGCTCCAAAGAATTTAAAAGAGTCTACCCAGAAAAGACAGAACGCAAGCAGCTCAGCTGTTGGAAATATGCTAGACTGTTCCAGACAGTTTACTAGGGAGACAGACCAGAGAGACAAGCCTCTGTAAAAACTGCACTACCAGATAAACAAACCAGAAGGAGTGTATTATACAGAGCACAGATCTAGGTATCAACCAATGGGCAACCCTGTAATTATCCAATTTCATAACTAAAAGTTATGTTATTTTAAAAAGTGAATTTGTTATAATTAAGTGATGCTGCTTTTCTCTTTGCCAAGGGCTTTCTTAAAAAGAGAGCTATAGTTCAAAGGCGTTTTTATGGTTTCATAAACCAAGAAAACACAAAATCCTCAGAGACCATTATTAGGTCCAGAGCCCTGCCTCTGGACAAGGCCATGGCCCAGTCAACCAGGAGAGGAGATGACTGGTGGTCAGTGAGGGAAACAGAAGAGGGAAGTGGGGAGAGGGAGGAAAAGAAAGAGGAGAGGAAGAGGAAAAGGAGAAAAAATAGAAATGTTGGTCTGGCAGGTCATAGAGTGAGACTAGGAAGTCATTCTCATATATTGGGACAAGTAGGCCCCAGATTAGTCAATCTAATTTAAGGGGGAAATCTCAAGGTGTTCCACAGGAATATAAATAGCTACTGAAATTAGAAAACATAATAGTAAAGTGATCATTCATCAGAAAGATGATGCAACCAATTTATTTTAAAAATTTTAAAAAGAGGCACCTATTGAGTTTGCAAGTGCTGTTAACTGAAAGTCCACGGGGGGCTTTGGGGGTGTGCAAACCCATAACTATATGAAACTTGGAATATTTTCATTCTTCTAAGATGGGAATTGTTGGCCTGCATCACGTTCTCAAAGGTTAAGAACCACTGGTTATTAGAGATCGATTCTCTCCATTCAACCTCTCTCTCCACAGAAAAGAAATAGAAAGGCACTGACCCCCTCTCTTTACCCCCACTCCAGCCTCACTTGGGTGTGGAAGGCAGGCATAATCTCTATTTAAAGATACAATTTGTAGCTTAATTTTTACAGTTAACAATAGAAAAGCCCACCCAGGACTGAAGAGCAAGTAAAAAGTTCAGAATAAAACTGTGCTATGTCATTAGAGCTTTTCCACTTTGAAAGAGTCTGTTTCCAGGTAATGTCATTTTGTTTTCTTAAGAGGCACACCTCAACAACCAAATTATATTAGAATTAGCTTACGGCAAATCAATTGCAACTGATAATACACCTGCAGTTTTCCTTATTAAGGTTCCATTTGTTCATTAAAGAGGATTTCTGTAATGCCAGAGGTATCACACACAAAAGCCCCCCTCTCCTTTCACTTTTTCTCTTTCCCTCACCGTCCCCAAGAATGAATTCACATTTTAGTTTTTGGAGAATAAGAAAATCTCCATTTCTTATGTTTTCTTTTAGGATTCTTCTCAAAAGTTGCTCTTTTTTTCTAATTATAACCACCAGAAACATAAATGTGAACCCGGGTAGGAAAAAAAAAGGCCTGCTAAGAAGGGCTCTTGGTGCCTAATTGGGCTCAAATTTAAAAAAGGGAGGAATATCCCATACAAACATTCCCACCAGAAACAATAAAACACAGAGCCTAGCAGCAATTTCTGCACAAGGGCCTGTCACACAACCTGCACTTCTCAGAGAAGCCTGTGCTGAACTCCCTGCCTACACTGTGTTTCTCCCACCTGAGCCAGGAGTTTCTGGAATCTTATTTCAACCAACAGGACTGAGGTTTTCTCCCATCCAATTGGAGCTGTGCAGCTCTCGCCAATCAGAGCAGCTCTATTCTAACAGTGTATTTTGAGCCATTCAAACTGTGAGGATTTGGAGTCCTCGTTTGCATGAGGACAGACCAATCAGGGACCAGCAGCAGGGACTCCTATCCATACAAGCCAGCTCCCCTCTGGCTTGGGGAGCACCCTTTCCCTTTCCACTAAAGACTGAAGATTGTCTCCCTGGCTGAGTTGCAACACTAAAGATATCTCGCTGGAGCAGACCAGACCAGCACAGCACGAAGCATGCAGCATGGAGCAGAGCAGAACAGAGCAGAGCATCAAGGAGCACAGCAGAGCTGTCTAGCTGGAGAGGGGCCTGGCACCAAAGCTGTTCTACATGCTATATCACAATTGAGCTGTTTTGCAGTGAACAAAGTTTCCTTCTTCACCGCACACCAGACTGGGGATTCCTGTTGGAGTTGAATTGGTGCCCATGACCATCAGTTGGCATAACTACTCTGCCCAGGTCTCTGATATCACCACATTGAAAAGACTGGCCTCAGATGAGCAGAGCTTGTCACTGGCATCTCTAGGTGCTCCCCAGATGCCTGCAAAGCAATTTCAATACGAGCCACTCTCTGAGACTCTCAGTACTATAACCTCAGTTCTCAACGGCTGGTCAACATGACCTTTTTGCCCATTACACAACCACTGAAATATTAGTCTCATTTCCCAAAGTAATCAAATTTCTTCACAGTCAATGCAGGCATGAACGGCATGCCCAACAGTTTGCTTTCCCATTATGAATCCTGTTTGTGTTTACTATCACATCTGCTTCAAATCACTCGGGTTGAAACTTGCTGAAATATGAAACTAGTTTAATGTAAATTCAGATACTTATAAAAAGGCTAAGCCACAAAATAAAATTAAAAAATGCTACCAGGAAATTAAATGCAGAACTTACTAATTAAGTGTCATGATATCTCATATTTTTAAAACTTATGCTAAGAATCCCTTCCCACAGAAAGCTACATATCATTTTTCTTAATGTTGTCAATTCTTTCTTCAAAGTCACCAAGCCAGCAGGTTCCCCTAAGGGCCACCCCTGAGGGCCTCTTCCCGATACCCCACTGTCTACATCCCTCACTTAACACTCCACTTTCCACTGCCACCAGACATCCTCCTGCTACTGCCGTGAATGATGATTTAACTCATCATGTGTTTGTTTTCTCACCCAACAAATCTGGAAGTCCTGAGCTCAAAGGGCCTACTAGAGGGCCATAGAGAGAGCAGATAATCCAGAGGATGAAGACTTGATTTAACTAACCCAGGACAACGTTTATCATCTAACTCAGAAGCTTAGTGAAAACAATTTTTAATTCCAATAAGAAGGGTTTAAAATCAGAACTATCAGAACATGATTTTGTGAACATTAAATGATGGGCTATAAAGCAGTCAAGAAACTGGGCAAGAAATTCACTCTCTTAACACTTGCAGTAACTTTTAGGAGATAAAATATCCTTCCCAAAGACTTTCTTCATAATACCTCCCACCTGTAAACTTTTCTTTGTATTTCTGGGAGTTTTATTTTTAAAGGTATAAGCAGTGTCTCACCTGGAGAAGAAAGAAACTGGGATGATATATCACCTCTTCTGCCTAAAAAGGCTTTGTGCTCTGAGGAGGCAAGAGACAAAAAAGGGAGGAATCTCCCATACAAACATTCCCACCAGAAACACAAGCTTCAAACTCTGAATTCTTGCCTTTTGACTGCTGCCTGGAATCTGTTAGAACTTGATTCAAGAGAAGCAGGAAGGTCTTTGTTTCTAAAACTTCACAATAATTTATAAAAATTCTGAGGATACTTGTCATAGGGAGAGCCCCTTCTAAGTTGTGGCATTTCAGAGAGCAGTGGTCTGTGAAGCAAGCACACCCAGCCTGGGCTCCACCATTGTCAAAGCTCAGGACTCTTAGGCAGCGAGGGAAGGGAACCCTGAGAGAGGAAGGTTACCCTGGGAAGGGAACCCTGGGAAGAGCCACATTACTCTGTGATTCTGCAATGCATTGTACGTATATGTTTCAGAGGGCTTAGCTACTGGTGTTGGGAGGACAAAGATGAACATGCCATAGTTTCTGCCCCAAAGGAGCTAGTGCTGTGGTGAAGAAGACGTCCAGGTGTACTAATCATAATGTGACAAGGATGGAAACAGCAGTATGGATGGCACACTGTGGATGGTGAGGCGAGTGGTCACTCTGCCCAGAGCTGGGGACAGAGCCAGAGAAGTGCTGTCTTGGCTGGCTTCACCTTAAAGCTGCTTTCTTTCCTATTAGCCTTTCTAATAATACAAAAATAATCAAGTAAACATAATGGATGATAGAATAGCCATTACTAAATTTGATAACAGATGTACTTTTGCAAATCTGGTCGTTTTAAAGTCTTCTTTCTTGATTATCAGTGAAGAGGAGTGAGCATTGGGAATGACTGAAAGTTACAGACTTCTAATCGATGGTCAACAAATTATGCTTACTTCGGTGTTCTCATCACCAGTGTCCTCATCACCAGTGTCCATCCACGGCTATGCATGGACCCTATAGAGCCCACACTGGCTATAGATACCAGCCTGGGAAAAAATGCAGCCTCTCTTTCAAGAAGTTACTGACCAGAAAATATCGAAATGGGGATATGAGATGGAGCATGTCAACCATAAAATATTTGGTTTCTCTTCCCTACAGAAACTCTAAAGCTGTGGTCTCACCTTCATTACCCAAGAAGTTTCTAAACATCTAAAATTAAATTTGACGTCAGTCTCTCTACCCTCAGTTGGCTTCTCTGTCTCGCTTCCTTCTACCAAAAAGTGTTACCCTCCTCCCCAATCTAATGGAAAATGAATTCCAATCCAGTGTTTGTTCGCTTACAACGGGTGTCTTGTCAACCCCTCACTTTAGCCCAGCATACTACTAGGACTTCTAAGAAAATTTTGAGAAAAAATTTTACAGGAGAATCACTGTGAAGCAAACCTTACGAAGCAACAATTCCCTCCCAAATGAACACTGTCCTTTCCATAAGGAGTACCCTGTGCAGAGAGGAGCAGCTCTATCATGCAGAGCAAGCAGACATGCACCCTAGACTTCACTGGGGATCTGTAGGTCTGATTTATGCTGTTTTGTACCCTCTGTGCTCCTATATTAGTACAGAAAGATGCAAGTCCTTCAGGTAGAAGTTCTACCACAGGAACTGGTGAAAAATGCCTAACTCTATGAGGATTCATGTAAAAATGATCCCTCCTACCTCCTAGATGAACAATGCTTCAAATGAGCTGCCCTAAAACACCACGTGACAGTTACCAGGATTTAGTAGCCCCGATTTAACTAAAAAATGGTCATCTTGGGGCATTGGGAAGCACTATCAGGAGGCATAAGTTAGAAAACATAAGACAATGCTGAGCACACCTACTTTGCTCCCACTTATAGTTCCTTCTCTGCTTTCCTCCCGAGTTTTCTTACTCTGTATGTATTAAGGCACAATAAACGATATAGAAAGCCTCCTGAGAAGTACTGAAGGGTCCCTAAATCTTTTAAGGCAAACACAAAAATGAGCAAAAAGGCTACAGAATCTCCTTTCCTTCCAGATCTGCGAGCACTGTCATCTGCATCCAGACAGAGTTGGGGAACTAATGGAATTCACAGTATCTTTTAGCAACTTCAGAATGACCGTGGCTGAGAAGGTAACCAAAGGGAGGGCCTGTGATAGGGGGATGATTTCCTAAGTTACTTGAAATCCATCAAGAAACCTATCACTTTAAACTTATTGAACTATTCCCCCAATTAGCATGCTGGGCTGTTCTAGAAAATGAATCCTGTATATGCTTCACACATGTTAGCAATGGTTAATGTATTAATTACAATTTATGAATAATTGCTCTACTTTTTGTTCAGAATTCTGAGTAACACTGGCATGTAAGTGGCATCAAGCAACCTGGAACTACCAGAAACATCATCTACAGTTTTAGAAGGACACATTTTCTCTGACCTGATGAAGATTAAGCCCAGGTCTTCACATCATTGGCTAGAGTGCCGGCAGTGGGCGTGGAGGAGGCGTGGCTTCTTGGTACTCCCCACATGCAGGGACTACAGATGGAGCGGCAGAAACAGTGTAAGGGGTCTTCGTGCTTTGGAGGCACTGAGAGATACTGGGAAATGGAAGCTCTGTTTGAATTTAGTGGCTCTCAGCTTTTGACTGCTTTTTGGAGGAAAGAGAAGATATGCATACCACCTCCACACTTCAAAAAGGCAGTCTGAGACTGCCTTATAGTCCTGGGCACAGGAGAGCTGGCAGACCCCCGGTGCCCTGCCCGCTAAATCTCATCATGGGAGGTCTGCGAGGGACCTCAGACATGGAGTCAGTGGAGGGCCTTCATGTTTACCTCTCCAAGTACAAAATCCGGAGCATGCCCCTCATGTGTATGCAGAGCTGCGATGATCAGCAGCATTTCTCCACTCCATCATTACCCAATTAAGAAGTTGCGAGGCCAAGGCCATGCTGCTTCTCTGCTGCCAGGCGGCAGCCTTTCTTCACCACCCAGTAGGCAGGAAGATACCTGGCTGATCTCGGGGCGACTGTGAGCTCCCCCATTCTCACTGGAGCCTTTGCCTCCCGCTGGCTCTAACACCCCTGAGGCCAGCATGTCTGGGCTCCCATTTGGCAGTAGTCAACGCAACAGGCTGCAGAACAACGTCTCTATGTCTTGAGCCTCCTAGTGGCATTTTGAGGAAACTGCTGCCTGCTGCAGGCTAACACATCAGTCAGACTTCCCACTTCCTATTGTTCAGACCTTCCTTGATGGTCATGAGTCTGTAATTCTTTGTTGTAAGACACAAAGTTTTATGAGGGTCCAGCTTGCTGAGCAAACTAAAATGTCATCTTCTATCACTGCCTTTTAGCTTTGCTTCAATTAGATTGAGAATGTCCTTTATAGGCCTAATGATTTTCTTTAAAAAAAAAAAAAAGAAAAACCACCAGCAAAATAAAATATAATCACTGCTACACCCCCCCACCCCCCCGCAAACACTCCTTAAGTCCAGCATCTGAATTTTGATGGAGAGCAGCTGTTTTGCCTCACTCATGCACAACAAAGAAAACAAATAAATAATGATAAATAGTACCTGTTCTCCCAGGGGAAATTTAATACAATTCAACCAAATTGTTGGTAAAATTATCAGTTAATATCAAAAGGGACATTAACTCAAAGTAAAGCTAATCATTAGCACAACAGATTTTTAAAAGAATATTTCTTCCTCCCTGGTCAGTATGCTAAGTGGTTAGTGTCAGCACATGTATCAAAGGGTTGTGGGTTCGATTCCAGTAAAGAGCACGTACCTGGTTTGCAGGTTCATTCCCAGGCTCTGTTGAGGCATGTGCGGGAGGCAACCAAGTTATGTGTCTCTCATAGCTCTCACATCTCTCTCTCTCTCTCTCTCTCTCTCTCTCTCTCTCTAAGTCAATTGCAAGCAATATCCTTGGGTGAGGATTAACAAAAAAAAACCCATATATTTCTTCCTTGAAAGTATACAATAAATTCCTTTTAAAATAACGTGAATATAAGCAGAGTCCAACTTATGAAACAGATTGATTCCCAAAATCAATTATAATTGACTAATCCTTCAACTGATAAGCATTTTTTCCCTAAGCAAGCAAGAATACAATGATTTATTCCCTTGATAGCTCAGCTCTATTATGGAGCTAATATTTTAGGCCTGAGTCTGAGCCTGTAGGAGGATGGTACAGCTGTGGGAGGGCAGAGAGTTGATTGGGGTTACACTGGTTATTACAATTATATCAGTTTCAAATGTACCATTCTGTAATACATCATCTGTATATTGCACTGTGTGTTCAGCACCCAAAGATAAGCCATTTATCTCCCTTACTCTCTTCTACCTGCCTCCACGCCCCTTTCCCTCTGGTAATCACCATACTGTTGTCTGTGTCTATGAGTTTGTTTTTTTGGGTTTTTTTGCTTAATCCCTTCAAATATTTCACCCAGCCCTCCAAATCCCCTCCCCTCTGACAGCTGTAAGTCTGTTCTCTGTATCTATGAGTCTGATTCTGTTTTGTTTGTTTATTTTATTCATTAGATTCCACATAAAAGTGAAATCATATGGTATCTGTCTCTGACTGGCCTATTTCACTTAGCATAATACTCTCCAGGTCCATCCAGGCTGTCACAAAAGGTAAGATTTCCTTCTTTTTTATGCCGAGTAGTATTCCCTTATGTAAATGTACCACAGCTTTTCTATCCACTCATCTATTGATGGACACTTGGGTCGCTTCCATATCTTGGCTATTGTAAATAATGCTGCCATGTACATAGGATGCATATATTCTTTTCAATAAATCAAAACATTTTCAAGCTAGAGTTTAAAAGCAGCATTTATCATTGTGTTATTTTCATTTTAAAATGAGCAAATAGTCTAATATTTTTGGCAAACAAGTTCTCATAGTTCCCTTGTTTAGAAGGGAGAACCCTCTCTATTTGACCAGCTTAACAATTAAGGAAGTAAGATGAGCAGGAAGCAGCAGAGGAAATTCATTTGCATTCAGGAAAAAAGAGAAGGAGCCTCGAGAAAACTCTTGGTTTGGTGCTAATAGTCTCAAATCTTCAGAGAATTTCCTTGCGGGGAAAGTGCTTTTAAAGCTGTAAACAATTGGAGAGTTCTTACTTTTATTTGGGCAACTGGGTCTTCTGCAAAAGAGCGGCTTCCTCGGGGCTGCTGCCAGGACAGGAAGGCCGTGCTCCTGTGAGCAGCACTATGGGGACAGCCTAGTGCGCATTCCACGTCTTCGTAACTCAGTTGAGCGAAATAGCTACTACAGCTCCTGGGCTAATCAGCCCGCACAGGTAGGAAGGCCTCGTGTCTGCTTTCAGCCCACCTACCCCAGGAATTTCAAGCACTCCAGATTCCTCTGAATTACGAATATGCGAGGTACATGCTTTTCTTCCTTACGTGTATTCATCTCAGCCACTTCAGTGAAGGCTTGTTGTACCCACAGGAGTGCACATCACAGCTAAAACAGTGAGGCTGGGCGATGGGGGAAATGATTAATATCGACCAAAATAACGCAAGAGGAGAAGGTCAGTGCATCCGAAATAGGAACAACTCTGAGAAGCATTCGCAGCTTCCCTTCCCTGTGGAGCATGGACCAGACGTAGGCTTGGGGTCTTCCATGGCACCCACATTCACTGTGTGAATCAGGCAAGTTACTTAAGCGTGCTGGCTACAGAGTTCCCGTCAGTTCAATGGGCACAGTCACACTCCCTTCAGATGGATACTGATTAAATTCCCAGCACAGTGCTCTTCACACAGCAGATGGTCAATAAATCTAAGTTATTTTTCACTTTCCATGACACTCTCATATTCTTTTGTGCAGATGTTTATAAACAAACAAACAAAATCTATTTTTAACCGCTCTTGTTTTTTGGGGGGGAAGACTCATGTATCAAGGATAGCATAAAGTCATAAAACCACAGTATAACACCATATAGTTCTTTTCGCTGGGCCAATACACACCTGCTGTCATTTAATAAATAATAAGCATGCCAGGCACACCATTCTATTAAAAAAGAGAAGGAAAATCCTGTCTGCCGAGCAGAAGACATTCCTGGGGTAGAGGGATTGAAAGCAGTGGGGTTCCTCTCTAGGAGGGGGCCGGCTTCCAAGGGGCAGGGAAGCAGCAGCCAGGAACACCGCGTTCACCCAGCTCAATGGCCTTCCCCAGGGCCTCTTCTTCACTGACTGGAGGCCCCTACCTGAGGCCCTCGGTCCTATCATCAGTTCCCATCAAACAGATGTGACCAGTAAAGCCCCCTCGTCCCCATCTCAGACCTTCCCATGTCTAACAGATGTCACACTCCCGGCAGCAGGGGTTGTGCAGGTATATTTCTGTGCCCCCATGAGGAGACAGGGCCTGTGCCGGAGGAGATCTGCAACACAGGTTTGCTGAGTGAATGAAATGACGATGAATGCTGCACAGAACCTCTCTCTTCTTCAGAGCCACAACTGATGGACAGGGATGATTTCTTCCCTCAAAAACAAATACAAACCCTTTAAGGCTCCATTCAAAATGTATGACCCCATAAGTAAAGAGTAACTATCCTAGGAGCTAGAAAAATACAACGGTACTAAAATTTCCCCTCTTCACACAAAAATAAGGTGTAGGTAGAGCATTCTGCTATAAATGAGTACAACTATTGCTCTCCCTCAGCTGAGGAAGGTTCTGATCACTGTATGAACCACACTGTCATCTCTTTTGTTGGCCTGCTTGTTGGCAAGAGAGTGGGAGAGGGGAAAAGAATGAGTATTTCAGTACAGCTGGGCTGGCTGCCTCTCTAGGCCTGAGACTGGGTGCCAGGATGGCCCAGCTGGGAAGGGCAGCTCATGCCAATGTCACGACCCCACTACGACAAGAGGCTGTTATTTCCCACCCTGGTGGGCAGCAGCCCCTGGCTGTGTGGCGGGGAATCTGCAGTCCCCCCCGTCTCTCACCCCACAGGTGCCCGGCTGTTCTTGGAGCAGCACTGGTGGGCCCTGACTCAGCCCACCAGCTTGGTGCTGGAGACAGCTCTGTTCTTTTCTGCTGCTTGGGCTTCTCCCCATGCAAAGGCCTGTCAGAGGGGCATCTAAGATCATGGAAGACTCTCTTCAGCAAGGCTTTGGTCCACCCTTGGGTACCCTCTGCCACCCTTCTATTACAGACAACTGGTAGACCTAAAAGACAATGCATTATTACTTTATAAAAGCTCTCTGAGACATAACTAGCCAGGGACACTTTATGCTTTAAGGGGTGTTATAGTCATAAAAAAAGTATTTCTTTAGTGGCATGGCTTTGTTTTACATTGTTGCTTTGAGTTCAAATTATGGTGACATGGGATTTAAATTACCTTTACTTTTTAGAGAAGGGTATACTCTATGTTTCAAAATAGCAACGTAAGAGAATAACTGACAGCCGTGGAGTGATATTCACTATATGTTCCCAGTGGCTGAGTCTCACTTTTAATCTGTCTTTTTTCTTTTCTTTTTGGAGGGAGTGGGGGCAGTATGGGCAGAGCAGAGACAGAAAGAATTCTTCCAAGGAGTTAGGAGATTCAAGCCTAAAGTATAACATCCACCTGAACAATTTAAAGACCCCACAAGCTACAGGGAAATTAGCAAGGGAGGGTTGGAGGGCAGCCACAGTAATGAAAGAAATATGGTTTCTAGGCAAACTTCCAAGTCAGGAGAAGGGGAGGTGGTGAGGGAGGGAAGAGATAGCAGGAGCAGAGGAAAGGTCACGGGGGCCTTGGTGTCCCTTGCCTGCTGTGGCTACTGAGTCCCCACAAAAGTTCTGGATTTGGAGGTTTTCTTTTCTTTTCTTTTTAAGCAAATGGGAACATCTAAATGAACTGTTTACATTCTTAAAGCCACACAAATCAAGGAGAGCAGGTGAAGAAAAGCTTTTCAGCGCAGACCATGCCGGTCTTGTCAGACAGGGAAAGACAAGCAACCCCAACCTCAGGGGCTGGCCCACTCGGCAGAGGTGGGTCGTGTGGCTGCTGGCCTCGGTGTACACACGGGGAGGGAAAGTGCCAGAGATGTTCATTTACCTTCAGACATAACTTGTCCTTGCTTCTGACAAGGACTACTTGAATAACAGCCATTCTTCAATCCAGAATACTGCTGCATTAGGGGCAGAGGGGGGCAAAAATTTCTGTAACTACCAACAAAAAGCATAAAAAGGGGAGGAATTTGGCCATTTGAAAATGGTCCAGCTATGATCTGGTTGTCTGTGTTTAAACCATGACTCGGAAAATCGCTAAGGGGTCTTTAAAGGCCATCTATTTAAAGATCCTTGAGACCTAGGATCTGTCTTGTGGTTTGTCTGTCTCCCATGGGGCTAGGTACTGGATAAGTATTTATTGATGTATGAGAACTCTGGATCCTTCTGTTTATCAGCAGTATTAGCTAGGACCATCTATCCCTATTGACCTGCTAATGTTATGACCATCAAGACATTCTACAAGGAAGCTCTGTACCCTCTATTCTGTTGAATTGAAAGAAGTAATGTGGAAAAGCCACAGAGTGTCCACTGTCTCCATAGATTCAACTATCCCTAAATGAGGACTAGCTCCCTTTCCCCTCCTCCTTCCTCATGCCACAATATCTGGAAAGCCATTTTTTGTGTGAACAGATTTTGGGAGTCAGGACACTCAATATACACTCACCAACGATTCTTTAAGTTTGCCCATGATCCAACCATATTGAATACAGCCCTTTTGCTACTGGCATCCACAGGCATGGCTGAAAATACCCGGAGGGCATCTCTGTAATTCTGCCACCTATCCAACATTAAGTTGAATCTAATCATCAACCTAAAAAAAATGCTCTATGGATTTTGGTTTAAGGATTAATCAGGTGTTGGGAACATGCTCATGTTACTAAAAAGAATCATCGGTTATCCCTAAAAGAAAAGATATCTGTCATCTCTGGTGATATAAATTTTTTATTTAAAAAGACAGAGTGACAAGAAACAGTAAATCTTCAGGTATACCCATGTTAAACCATCAGGTCTGTCTCCAAATAGTCAGAAATGGGATATTGGGGCTAAGTTTCTTTACCTCCTAACAAAGAGCTGTACTAATTACACTAGATCAAGCAAAACAGTCTCAGTATAGAGGGTAACAGTTGGTTTACATTCTACCTTCCTTTCTCAGTCTGATCTATTTTAAGTCTGAGCAGAGGAAACTTGGCAGCTGAATGTTTCCAAAAGTTAGCATGCCACTTCCCTACTTCAGATCATATATGCGAGCACAGCCTGAAAAGCACAGAGACTGCTGGGGTGGGGGCAGCTCAGAACTCCCCTACGTCTCCTTAAGTGCATCAATGTCCTATCAATAGCCTTTATTGAATTTTTCTTGACATTTACTGAAAATTAATTTGAAAAGAAAAGGACCTAGTTACGAGGGTGGAGAAGTGGGAAAGGCTCAGATTGAACTGATTTGGTCAGCAGAGATGGCTGAAAGTTAACAGTCTCCATGTGCCCCTCCGGGCCCTAGGCGTCAGGGATGATGTTATCCATGACAGTCCCTTGAACTAATACAGTGTACACTACCATTTACACTCACAACAATCTACATCTACCTATAAAGTAAGTAGGTATGGTTATCACCTTTTTACAAAGGAAGAAATTGAAACTTAGAGACATTAAACAACTCGCCTAAGGGCACACATCTTAAAAAAGTGACAAAGTCATGATTTGTGTTCTGGATCTCCTTAATCCTGCAGCTCTTAATTCTCTGCAATGCCAGAGGTGAGGGAGGTTTCTGATGCCAGATGGCTGAGGAAAAATTAAGGAATTACATAATCCTTCTAGGATATTTTACACTTTATACATTTTTCTTACCATTGCTCATTGTTATAGATCTTTGGTTTTTAAGTTTTCTCTAGTATAAATAAAGCAATGATTTTATGATTGCAGGAGGATTTGACAACCAGGAGAACCTTTGGGTTCAGCTTTTCCTAAATTAGTTTCAGATTCACAGTACATCCTCCTCATGCTGTGTCACTAGAGTAAACAAATGTATATTTCAGTGCCTGATCTCTCACAAGGTCCAAGAAGCATCTGTAAAGTCCTGCATCAAGTGGAAGTAAGTTTCAGGACATGTGTCTGCGAATGGATGTCATCACACTCTTGTCTCTGATCATGCTTCTTGAACTGTAATCAAGATCCCACTCATGATGATCAAGTACACTCCCCACGATGACTCCGCTGCTCGTCAAGCATCTCAGCTGCAGTGTTTAATCACACGGCAGAAACCACTTATTTTCTCATATACTTCTCCTTCTTGAAAAATCTTTTAATTATCGCATTTACTCCAATATAAAAATGCTGCTCAAAATTTTAATTACAAGTGCAAAATCTTAAGGAGTTGTGAAGTAGGCATCTATTTCTCATTGAGAAATTTTCAGAATTCTATGACCAGAGGAAAAATTACTGGGTGATATTCTAGGAAAAGGGTAAGAGACAGTAGGATACATTTACAGAAATCCATTTTAAATAGGAATAAGCAAAACTACTTAAGTATTGTCCACCCAAATAATTTTAGCTATTCATATCAGGTTAAAAATTTTAAGATATTTCAACTTTTAAAACACAGAACTTGAAGAATAGCTACAGTGTAGGGCCCTTAATATCTATTTGGTATATTCCCTAAGATAATTAAGATCTGGAAACTGGGAAATTTTACACACCCCTAAGGTCCTGGGACAAAAATCATAAGCCATTTATAAGTGAGAAAACAGAATCAGAGCTCTTAGGAGACTTTCCCAAGGCCACATACATGGCATGTGGAAAATGCAGGACTAAACTCATTGTTTCCTTTATTCCACACAGACTTGACGTTCCTTTTTGTTGAGAGAGCCATAGTTACCCCTTGCAGACTCTTCAATGGATAATTTCAACCACAGCTCTGCATTCTATTTCCTACATCCTTATCAACCATACCAACAAAAGCTACTGCTTCCTGAATATTCAATGTTGAAATTAGAGTCATCTATAATTATTATTCTTAACATAAAAGGTTGAGGTTGAAAAGGAAGCTTGATCTAATTGAGACCCTTTCACAGAAAGCTAATAAGATGAACTCAGATTTCTTGTCTTGTAGGGAAGGATTCAATTAAAAAATCATGGATAAGGAGAAGAATTTGGGTTTCAAAATCTTAAGATCTTTAAATAAGTCACTCAGAATCCTACGAGTCATGTGAAATGCAAGTGCTTGAGGCCCTTTGGGAAAGGTGTCAGTTCTACTTCTTCCCACTGGCATGGAGACCATGATAGTAGATCTCTTCCAGGGCTGGCCCAAACAGTAGTCACAGCCTGGGAAGTTAAGATCCCAGAATTCCCTTGGGTTCTGAGATTTGCCAAGTTACCTTTCACTCCCAAATATTTGCTCAGAAGGCACAGAAAAACAGCACAGTAGCCAGACAGACTCTTAGTGACTTGTGTTGTCAGCATACCTTCCTTTAGCAGTCTCATCCATAGTATTTTGGGGTATATAGCTGGCTCATGACTATAGATGCAAAAGCAAAGGGACCTTTCTTGTAATCACCTTACCTACTAAGGGCTTAGATTCCCTGAAAATAATTCCCCAGTTCTTCTACTGAACAACATGAATTTATAAAGAAAAAAGAAGAGAAGCAAAACTGAGGAGTTCTACTCTTTCCAGCAGTGAACCTAAAAGCTAAAAAGTACCCAAGATACTTAAAAACATGAGACAAAAGGACTGAACTAGGAATTCCTTGTTGCTAGGTTTTAACACCCAACTTCATAGACTATGAAATGGAAGACCAAGCATTTCACAGATAGAAGACTGATGCCTCCTGGTTAGAGGGTGTGGGCAGTGCCCAGACACATGCAGCAATCTTGCAAACCCTGCAATCTTTGACGTAGAAGAGGCCTCACAGGTCTCTAGGCAACTCCTCTGATAGGGAAGTTAAAGCCAGGAGAAGGGAAGTGATTTAAGTAAGGTCACTGAAAAATTAATTTGTGCAGCTGCCTACCAAAACCTCATTTCCTGACTCTCAAGCAGTATGATCATGGTCTCTAGACTTTGAGGAAATAGAAAATATATTATGCCCTGACCGGTGTGGCTCAGTTGGTGAGCCTTGTCCCATGCACCAGAGGTCAGCATTTTGATTCCCAGTCAGAGCACATGGTTGCAGGCTCAATCCCCAGTAGGGGGCAAGCAGGAGGCAGCTGATAGATATTTCTCTCATATTAATGTTTTTTTCCTCTCTCCCCTCCTCTCTCTCTAAAATCAATAAAAACATTTAAAAATTATTTTAAAAATACATTATATGCACATATATACATACATACATAAACATATATACACACATACATATATGTGCACACATATATTAGAAATTTCAAAGACAAAAAGAGGCTAATAATCATGTTGCAGTTTTTTAGTGAATTGGGCTTTATATGTAATTAACAATTATAAAAATACCTTGGCTTAAATATCTAGACATTTTCCATTAATGCTATTTCAAGGTAGGTACCATTTCCCAGGTCTCTGCCATTCATTCATTCATTCATTCATTCAATCATTCAATGTCCAGATAGATGAGTCAAAAATGTAGCTAGTAACATTTCAGAGACCCCCTAGGATGAAACAGCTGTGCAGGTGTTGTTCTAATCATCTACTAGGAACTGAAATATCCCTTTGTTATTAATTAGTCAACACTGTGAGAAAAAATGGAAGTAGGGATTCTCTCCTTAAAGAGACCTTTACAGCATGGTGATTCACAATTTAGACTCATTTATTACTTTTATTAATTTCATATTGGTCTTGCAGACAGTGGATGCTACTGCATTCTAGAGTAACAGCAGTGATATATCTAGTGACAGTGCCAACACTGAAGTTCCTGAAAATTGGCAAGACATTCCTGAGAACAAAGATATCAACCAGGTAGTTTATGTGCTTCATAATCCTGTGCTTGCCCAAGATCATGGGATGGCCAGTTTCCAACTTTCTCTTGTAACATATTGGAGATGGCGGGAGTTACTTGTGGGAAAATTAGAGGTGCTCATTTATTACATAAGTGAAATTATTCTATGACATTTATTCTTAATTATACCTATTAATAGAAAGTAACATTGGCATATATATTCTTTGGGAATTCATGTATGACACTGTTACACATTTTTCTTAGTTATGGTGTATTTAATATCAAAATTATTTTGCATTTCTGAGCAAACACTAACTGATATGGAAAATTAGCCAGAAACATATAAAGTCCCTGTGGGAATCGTTCAGCTAGCCAATGGGCATTTATTACTGAAGCTCTCTATGTACCTACTCTACTAGGAATAAAAATTTGCCCTCCATATACCAGTGCTGCTCATTATTCGGGTTTTGCCTACAGAGATAATGGCTTTTCTGTTTATTGCAGCTTTAATGCTTTATGAGTAAGCTGAGTTGGCTATGGCCAAAGTATTGGGTACAGAACAGTATCTTCCATGAGTGTTCCTCTCCACATTGCCTTGACAACCTGCCCCGCTGGTCAGAGAAGCCTGGGTGAGAATGGAGGGTCTAAGTCCAGAACAGGGGCCTCTGTGCCCCATTCCATCACCTCCTAGGCTGGTCTCCCATGGATGTCTTCCTACTCTTCAGAACTCATTCTCTTGTTTTCTTCTGCCAGAGTGACACCTACTGGAAAGTATGTATGAATGCAGCCAATTCCTGTGGCATAGTACTACACATTCTCCCTGGTCTATTTTTATACAAGGGTAAGAATTTCAACCAGCTTGGATAAACACACAAGTTGTGTGATGTGAAGATAAATTTGGCAATGGTTGCTTAGGAACTGACAACAGTGCAATCAATAGGCAGTTTCTTAGCGCTCCCTACTCCAACACTTTTTAAAGTGCCAATCAGTTTGTAAAATATGTGAACTTTGCTTATACCGTGAAAAATGATTAGATTTAGTTCTTCTTTAAAAAAATTTCTATAATTCAAAATCAAAGTGGAAATAATAAAATTGATCATCAAGAATTTGGGTATAATGGTGTCTAGTATCTGGATGCTTCAGCTATTCAATGAAAGTAATGATGATGATAATGATGATGATGATGTAAAAAATGATGGCTAACATACGGTCATCATCACATGCCAGATGCTAAGACAAGTGTCTTAATTCATTTCTTAACAACTTCTTGTCTCTCTATTAAAAACTTTGTCTAAAGGAAACCACCTCTAGGTAGTAGTTTTAGAGAAGGTCAAGTTTAGATTAGGATCTTTTTCAAAGTTTAGGCAAAATCTAGTATTTGCTTATTATTTTATTATGCCTGATGAATGGCCTGAAATATCCATAATTTTATAACAATACATTGACAAGTTTCTATTTTATAGAGCACTAATCACCCTTTAAAAGGTGGTTCCTGCCCTGGCCAGGTGGATCAGTTGGTTGGATCATTGTCCCATGCAGCAAAAGGTGGCAGATTGGATTCCCAGTCAGGGCACATACCTGGGTTGTGGATTTGATCCCTGGTTGGGGCACATATGGGAGGCAACTGATCAATGTTTCTCTCTCCCTCTCTCTCTCCCACTCCCCACATTCCTCTATCTCTCAAATCAATAAAAACATGTCCTTGGGTGAGGATTTAAAAAAAAAGGTGGTTCCCTTTAGAAAAGGGGGAAAAGAGAAACTTAACAGTGGAGAAACCTGATAAATACCCCCTTAGCCAGGTGATAAAGACCAACATTAGTAGTCATAAATCACGTTGACAGTATGTACTCTTGATCGATGTACAAAGACTAGGAGTCAATCAGCAACAACTAACTTTCTATTTTGGAGTTTTCCAAATGTATCCTAACTTTTCCCAATTGGCATGTCTTTCTTTACCAGCTGAAATTCATTTTCCTCAAATGGATCCCCTATCTCTAGAAACTTACTCATACTTACAAGACCAGGCTTACCTGCTACCTCTTCCATGAAGATGTCCTTGCTCTCTAAAGTCAGAAGTTATTACTCTCCCTTTTGTCTGTGTGGCTATTTGACAGAGGCTCATAATTCCTCTTATTATAAAAAGCTTATCTGGGTTCAGGGATAGCCAAAGCACCATGCCTTACTCTCCCAATGCATCTACTTTAACCCTCACCTATGTATCTCATATGATTAACGAGACATATACAGTATATTGCACATAATCATGTATCTTTACTGGATTGTAAATTTCTGGAAAGCAGAGTTTTTACCTGCCTAACTTCTTTCAACTCAAACTTTCTCATTCCAGTGAGGTCCTGTAGCCTACTAATAACATGTAGAGATAATGATGACTTATCACAAGAAGGTAAGCTCTATCCCTAAAAATGTTCCCTGAATTCCTGGAAATGAAAATCAATAGTTTTAGAAATTCAAAGTGACAATATATAATTCATTTAAATAAAGTTTCGAGACCTGCAAAAACAACATACACTAATGCTAAGGAAGATGATTTTTATTTATCCAATTTATGAGTATGCAAATTGCATATCTCAGTGACCGACTAGAAGGGCAGGAATGCATTTCAAAATGATCATTTACCTCATGTTAGATGAATAATAAATCTAATGCTTAACATAAACTTGCATTCTCTCTATAATAATGAAGCCACAAGGAAAACACTGATGAAGAGAATAATTCACACACAAAAGACTACTTAGAAAATAATACAATTCCCAAACAAGCTCTAAGTAAGAATCTCAGCCCCAGTTTTACTCTATCTACTAAATAAGATAATTTAATTATATTTCTATAAACTTCTTCCCATTTGTAATTTTGTCTTTGTCTAGTTATAGTTGAGTTTCACTGAGGCACACCTGGCTTACTTGTTAGGACAGACCATGTAATTTTTCAACTCAAGAACCAACTGATCTACATTTCTTTGTACCCTGATGTAACAATTGCTATACTCAACAGAATTTAGATACTTATAGTTCGATTGCAGTCTTCTAGCCCATTTCAAGTGAAAATAATAATTTGAAAATTGATACTTTATCTAATATTGCACCCCATTGATAAGTAATCTAGCTGAATAATTTCTAAAAACAGGAAGGGACTGCAATGAGAAACAGGGAGAAGGCAAGTTGTGACTTCCTATCTTATTGCATTGCACTTAAAATTTTGTTCCCAAACTAATCCAGAAAGGTAGTGTTCAAATAAAATGACTCTACAATTAAAAGAAAAACTAACTAAGGTTCATAGTATATTTATATTTCCTTAATCTTTTTACATAATGATATTTTTCTGTTTCAGGATCCCACCCAGGATACCACATTATATTTAGTCATCATGACTCCTTCGGCTCCTCTTGGCTGTGACAGTTTCTCAGACTTTCCTTGTTTTTAACGACTTTGCCTGTTTTGAGGAACACTCAAGCATTTTGTAGAATTTCCCTTTATTGGAATTTGTCTGATTCCCCCCTTCCCCGCCCCCATGATATTAGATTAAGGAAGTTGGTTTTGGGGAGTAAGACCACAAAGGTATAATGCCATTTTTGTCATACCATTTCAGGACTCATACTATCTACAGGACTCATCACTGACCATCTGGCTGTGGTAGTGTCTGTCAGGTTTCTCTACTGTGAAGGTATCCTCCCCCTTTTACACTATACACCTGGAAGGCAGTCATTATGCAGAACCCACACCTAAGGAGTGGGAGTTAGGCTCCCCTTTCCTCCTTGGGAGTGGATATTTACATATATGACTGATTACCTTTTGAAAATATGCACAAGCGGAAATCACTAAAATTTAAATTATGTTGTAGTGTTCCTGAACATTAGTTGTACCTAAATGAAATAAAAATATTAAAGGACAATAGTTACTGTAGCAGAACATTAAGTAGATCTATTTGAAAGTATATTTGGACTCTGAGTATTTGATGTCTAGACATTCATGTGCAGATTTGGCATCTACACATTCTACACATTACCCTTTCCAGGTAGACTTGGCCATAAAAAGGTGAAATATTAACAAAAAAGGCCCTATCTAAAGCCACATTTAAGTTTAATGCATGAAATAGAACTACCAAAATAAACAACTCTAAATATGGACTTTCTGACTTAGAAAAACATAAAAACAACTAATTAGTTATGTTCTCAGTTATATATAATAGTATGGGTTAATTTTGGATTTGGGCCATAACTTGTAATACTTTCATATCCCATATATGGTTTGGGAATTATTATTATTTTTTTGTTTACAACTGACATTAAGCAAACAGCTGGAATATAAACAGTTATGCTTGTACTGCCTATGAATTATTCATCTCTCTATTGATTCAATAACCCTTTACTTAAGATTTAAGTTATTTCTTTAAAAATTTGAAGAAGACACAAAGAAATGGAAAGATATTCATAGATTTGAGGAATCAACATAGTTAAAATGACCACATTACCTAAAGCAATATACAGACTTAATGCAATCCTATCAACACCCCAGTGCATTTTTTTTGAAACTTGAAACTTTATTAAATTTGTTAAAAGAAAACAAAATATCATCAGATTTGTATGAACCATAAAACTCCCCAAACAGTTGAAGCAACACTGAGGAAAAAAACAACCCAAGACTAGAGGTATCATACTCCCTGACTTCAAATTATACTACAAAGAAACAATAATCAAAACAGACACACAGATCAATGGAACAGAATTGAGAGCCCAGAAATAAACCAACATATAGATGGACAAATAATCTTCAACAAAGGAGCCAAAAACATACCATGGAAAAAAGAAAGTTTCTCCGATAAATGGTGCTGGGAAAATTGGAAAGCTATGTGCAAAAGAATGAAACTAGGTCGCTATTTGACACAATACACAAAAATTAAGGCAAAATGGATGAATGACCTAAATATAAGACCTGAAACAATAAATTACATAGAAGAAAACATAGGTCTTAAACTTATGGACCTTGGTCCAAGAACTGAGGCAAAGGAAACAAAAACAAAAGTAAATAAAGAAATAAAAAAGAATGGGATTGTGTCAAACTAAAAAGCTTCTGCACAGCAAAAGAAATTGTCAACAAAACAAAAATGCAACCCATCAAACAGGCAAAGATATTTGTAAATAACACCTCCAATAATTTGGATTTAGGATTTTCTAACTCTTTAATTTAATTTATTTTGTTTTAAGAGGCAATTTGCAGACGTATTTTAAGAGTACCATTCTTTAAAATCTCATCTCACATTTTCAGACACTTTTCTGTCACTATACCCAGTGTCTAGACACCCAAATTAAGTACTATAAACCCAGCAGCAACCAAAATGATCCTTGTGCCTCAGATAATGTGTACACAAGGTCACAAACACGTAAGTGTACAAATATTTTCAACATGCACCAAACAGGAGACCTTTATTTGTGGACAAAAATATTGATGTTGCTAAGTGATACCAAACAAATCACCAACTATAAGTCTTTTTAATTTATTTCCATCTATTTCTCACTCATAAATAATGCTTTTATTTATAAACAATTTTAACACTCTTCCAGGTCTACATATATTTAGACTCAACTAGAATGTCACATTTACTAAAAATATAACAAAATACTAACCCATTATCATTTTTCAAATCCTTCCTTAAGAATATATCAAGGATGAGTGAAGTCTTAACTAATCAAACACAATATTGTAAATGAACCAAATGAAATGATTACGGTTAGTTTCAGCCTAACTCTAAATCCTTTTTTGTAGAGCAAACTTTTAATTTTCCTTAATAAGACAGAAATAAAGCCAGATTTTTAAAAAATCCACAAGACAACCCCAAACTGAAACTCAGTAAATAAATGCATTCGCATTCTGCATGAGTGTAGCTGATGGAGAGTGAAGCTGGCTGATTTTTAGGTTCTGTCACCTTCCCCATGCCTTCTAGAAGAGCAGTATCTTCTAAAATTGGGACACGTCAGGGAAGGAAAAGTCCCCTAGCAGCCACAGTGACCATCAGCCCAATCACTAGAAAGTAATGGGAGAAAGATGAGCACCTGGCCACCAACCAAAGGCCCAAACGAAACTGCAAAGAATCAGGGAGAGGCGCAGAGGGAAGGAAGCACGGCAGGGCTGCAGCATTGACTCAACAGGGGCTACAGGAATCTTGAAGACATTTCAAAGATGAGGAAACCAGGGTCTAGAGATAGTGCACAATCCCACAAATTTATCCGACACAGAGAAGATGGGGACACATAAAATGCAAGCACCATGAACAAAGTAAACCACCTTCCAACATGCCTTCCAGCGGCTCTGGGGTTCCATGACAACAGCAGCTCTCCATCCGCACTCCCCCAGCAATGAAGTGACAGACGTGTCACAGAAAAGGGCTGGTGGGAAATCAGAGACTTGGGTTCTCGCCCTGGCTAGTCACTGGGCACCGCAGGACTGGGACGCTCACTTAGCCTCTCTGTGCCTCACTCTGCTTATCCACCCACTTCACAAGTCCAAATGCACCAGAGGTCCGGGTCTTGTCAGTCTGTTCTGCAAGCGGTTTCGTCCCCGTTCTCCCTGCTTTCCCCCTCAGCTGGGGCCCTCCACTGCACCCCATACCCCCATCAGGTGCTCTGTGATGCTGTCCTGCTCCCCCATTTAACATCATTTTAATCAATACCCGTCTTTCTTCTGCCACTCTCAGGCTCCCTGCAAACCGGGATGCCCTCAGCTCTGTCACATGTGCTCTCTGACAGCTAAGGCTTCAGACACCTTGTAGGACCTGCTCTTCCCACTGTGTCAGTATGCGATTCTAGTCCAGGAGTGTGACCCAAATAAGTCTGTATATAGACAAAACATGAAATGACTCTTTATAGAAGGAAACCCAACAGCAGCGCTAAATCAATGCGTCTTTCCAAGATGACCCTGGACTGGGCAGGGCACCCGACACTGCTTATGGCAGATGAAAGACCCTGCTTTGTTTGCAATCACTGGAGGGAAAGTCAAAAATTGGGTTCTGCTAAGAGTTGTAAGAAGTGGTGGTGGTGGCATCCAGAGACTTAGAGAAAATTGCTGGCAAGGCTCCTGGAAGATAGAAGTGCTGAGCACTCTGCTACCTCATGATCCAGAGGTTGAGTCTCTGGGCACGAATGGAGAACTCACATCCACACTGCACACCTCTGCAGGGAGGGTGTGGGTAGGTGGGGGGTCGGGAGTGTGGCCAATGGGTCCTGGGGGTTTGATGGAAGCAAAGAATGCAACATAACAAATTGGAAATCAGCACTGGCTACACACTGAAGAAGGGACTCATGCTGACATGAGGGGCAAGAGTCCGGCTCTAGACATCATTTTCAACGTGACTCAGGTTCCTGCCCTTCCTAGAACTCTCCTGATCTGTCAGCAGGAACATCTGATATTTTTGGCTTCCACCTAGACTGCAGTCTGCTCCTGGTTCTCTGATTTTTCTTAACCTGATGGTGGTGTAAATCCTTGTTTAGTCATTATTCGAGAATATTATAGAACACTGTTTGGCAGTACTCAATCTTTGCAGGCTCCTCAATATAGCCAGTCTAACCCACCACACCTAGCACCTTCCTTATCACTGTTATCAGGGACATTTTCCTTTCTTATTATCAGAACACACTTTCATAATATAACTGAACCCAGACCCTTTCTATACCTACAAGCTTTGATTTATTCCAAATCCTTTGTTGTTCCCAGTATTAAATATCTCCACAGACCCATTATGGGTTCTAGAATTTTGTTTTCATCCATCACAAATTGCCTAACACCAACCAGGTGAAGATTTTTCTCATACTAGTTTCCCCTTTATTACGGAAATTAAAATTCTGTGGATGAAACCGTTTTCCTATTACATTTGAAGTGAGTTTCCGCTCACGGCTCGGTACTTTTTATATACTCCGCATGAAGCCATCCCTATTCTCTCTGCAGAACTACTAGAACACTTTGTTGGGATCTTATGTGTGCTAGTCATCATTTCTAATTTAGAGTAATCTATTTTCTTTTTTTTTTTTTTTTTTTAAATATATTTTATTGATTTTTTTACAGAGAGGAAGGGAGAGAGATAGAGAGCTAGAAACATCGATGAGAGAGAAACATCGATCAGCTGCCTCCTGCACACCCCCCACTGGGGATGTGCCCGCAACCCAGGTACATGCCCTTGACCGGAATCGAACCCGGGACCCCTCAGTCCGCAGGCTGATGCTCTATCCACTGAGCCAAACCGGTTTCGGCGAGAGTAATCTATTTTCAAATCTTCTATTAACTAGACAATAAGCCCACTGCGAACAGCAACTATGCCTGATTTCTCTTTGTGAATATGGCCAACACTTAAACAAAGCTTTGAAAGTATGCTAGCTGGATGATGGCAATTGTTCAGAATAATCCACGAGGCAGGTAACATCATCTCCATTTTATAGGATAAACGCAGTTCACAAAGATTCAGAAGCTTGCTCAAGTTCCCCTGGCAGTGTCCGAATCTGAACCTCATTCTTGATCACTCTGCTTCTGGCTTCACCAGAAAAACCAAGAGAGTAAGAACAACCAGCTAGAAGCTGTTCAGTTCCTCAGACTAAAACAAGACAGTCCTATGTGCCCCATGGCACTGTTTGTCTGGGGCCCAACAGGGTCCAGGGCTAATTTTAGCTCTTTGGTTGTTCTAAGTTTCTTCCCTCTGGCCTCCTACAGGGACTGAGTCCTCCTATTTCAGTGGGCACAGACTTTTCATGTTTCCCTCTCATGGCTGAAGTACTCAGGTTCGGTTTCCTTTCTCTAAATACAGGGGTGGACATTTACAGTAGTGAGTACACAAACACAGTGTATTCTTCTATTATTAATTATTATATTGTTTAATTGCATTTCAACCGTAAACCTATGTTTGCCCACCCCCGTATGTAAAACACAATTATACATTTGTTCTTCAGTTTAAATGCTTCTGTAAATAAAATAAACTTAACAGAACCATGCGGTCTTTTTGAATCTTACACGCAAAACCCCCTTGTGCTCTTAAGCTTTCTGACCAGACGTACCCCCGCACCTTCCAGAAGCGGCACCTCAGCCTGTGACCTGGACAGGCTCCCCTGTGTGATGTTGATTCCTCAACCATGTAATTTTCACTATTTCTGAGAAATGATGACAGTGTTTTTATTATGGTTCCAGCCTAAACAAAACTCTGATTCCTTATTATGAATGTTTAATAAAATCAACAGGGCATTAAAAACTGCCAGCAGGGAGCTTAGCAAATTAGACGCTAGCATGGTGCCTCCCTCTGTGCCCGAATGCAAAGATCTCTCATCTTTATACAGCTCTTCGAAACATCATGGTGCCACCCCAGCCAGGCTCCTCCCCTCCCACAATGTGACCATGTCTTTGTAAGGTGCATACCAGCATCACTTGATGACAAAAGTGAATCTCAACTAAGTAGCTGCTTGCCTTTGGGGAGCTGGAAATTTTAAAAGTTTCTTTAGAATTCGTGAAAGTATTAAGAGAGCCTCACCCTGAGATGGTAAAATGGAAGCAATCAGTATTCATTACATTGTGCCATCTAGTATTTATTAAATACCTAATAAAGTGGACCCACATTGCTAGACATTGATGGGTTTTCTAACAAGTTTAAAGCATTGTTCTTACTCTCAAGTAGCTTGTGCAGGAAGATTAATTTTTCGAATAGTTCTAGCTTTCAAAGAAACCCAGACTCTGCAAACCCACGTTTAGGGTATAAAAAACCATGTGCTCTGAATGGATGCTACTCAAGTAAATGAGGCAACGCTACATATTTCCTTCCTTTTTACCAAAAAAGATGATCTAACTGAAATAAAGTCAGTAACCGAGAGGAGATTAACAAAGGGAGATATGTAATTCTTACAGGCAGAACTGTAAATGCCAACATCTGGGCTCATGTAATCTTATCTAGCATCAATAAATTTCAAGATGGCAAAAAATTTACAACAGCTGCACAGCCTTACCTCACCAATCAGAATTTCAAATGTTATCTTTTTAACTGGCACACATTAGAGGGAAGAGGATGTAGTAAAACTGTCCCTCTAAGTCAGCTCTCTCCCCACAGCGATCCCACAACCCGGCCAGAACACTCTCCTGCTGCTTCATCATCCGTCGGGTGAACCCACCAGCCATCAGGAGCGGCACTCCCATGCCTGCGCTTTCACTAAGCCAGGTGAGCGGTGTGGTGGGGATGGCTACCCCTCGACAGCATCGTGTCTAATTAGTTCACAGTAAGTGTCTACCACACTGACCTATAAACCACAGTGAGCAAACGCCCTCTTCATGTGTGACAGCAGGATGCTGAGCAAACCCACCAATATTATTCGGTTACATCAAACTGCAATGGGGTTTGTGGTTTTTTTTTAAAAAAAATCACCATCTTCAGCCATTGAAGATGGCTGTTGAGCTGTTTCACTGTTAAACAAATCACTCTCAGAGCAACACACGGTAATTAAACGGCGGGAGAGTAAGCCTGCAATATTCCCCTGCAGAGGTTTCCTCACTGACTTCCCTTCCCTAACCCCATGGTTTTCCACCTGATGAGTTACGAGCATTGGACAAAGATGGATTGCACCCACCTACCCACCTGTGCATGGAAACTTATTTCCCTGCCTCGACTGCTGTTGGCTTTCACAAGTACCCCCCTACCTGAGCCCCCAACAGAAGGGCAGAGGCTGTCCTTAATCCTGAAAGCCCTCTCAGCACCGAAGCAAATGCTCTCATTTCACAGGTGGGGGTACAAAAGGGGGCAAGCAATGGGATTGTGATCCCACAGGTACAGCAACTGACCAGCACCCCATCCTCTCATGTAGCCGCTAAATAATTCCATCTCAGCTTTAGGCTTAAGGTAACACCAGTAGTATGATTTCCAAATGAAGTCAACTAACTCTCACCTATTGAATTCTTCATAACCCCAGTCTTGTTTGATTGGTTTTCCCTGCCTTTCAAGAAATGTTTAGAAGCAATACTTCTTAATGACTCAACCCCAGTAAGACCTGAACCCAAAATGCACTCACTAAGGGCGATGGTGTAATAAATTAGCTTTCTTCACTCCATAACATCTCCCATCTCTTTCCTGCCCTTCCAGGACCGACACCATCCCTGTGACTCGTTTGTAGCTACACCACTGCTCATGGTGGACCAATGCATGGAAGTCACATAACAGAGCAACCAAAGTTACTTCTGGTATTAATCACATCACTTCATAAAAGAGAAAGCCCATTAATGAATCCCAACAGGGATAAGACAAGACTACACAGAACACTTCTCTTCGGGCACTGGGATACTTAGAGTCGCTGAATAGGTCCTAATCCCCGAAAGTTAACATTTAATCAAATCCATATTTTCCCATCCTTCAACTAAGGGTTCAGCATGAATTATGGTTTGAAAGGATTCTTTTACATATAATTTGGATATAATAGAGCAAAGTTTCTGTATTTATAAACTAGAGTTCTTGGGTTCCAGGCATCTGATCTGACCTGAACATGCAAGGCCAGTAGGTAGCTCAATAATGTGGTAAAGAGGCAATGAGTTTTGGAGAGCCAGGTCAGAAACACAGATTATTGGAGTCCTGGAGCCATCTTCCCTTATGCTCTGAGGAACCTCGATATGTAAGATGGAATTGTCTGGCCATTAAAACCTCAGGGCTGACTTCGTACAATGAATCTTTCATTCTAAGGAAGTTTAATGCCTTATTTAATAATATCATTGGTTACTAAAGAATAACTCATTGTAGAAAATTTGGAAAGCACAGAGAAGCATATAAAAAAGAGACAAATAAATGTCACCCGCCATTACTTTTAACATTCTGAAGTATTTCAGGGAGCTGAACCCTTTTTTCTAGGTAGCATCTGAAATTTGAACTACAAACCTCTCTTTGGTCTATAGAACATCACTATTATAAAGGTGGCTTATCTCTGCTCTCTTAATATTTGCTGGTGTGGTCAGACTTCAGGTTAAATGTCAGTAAGTCCCTGGTTAGGTCTACCTGTGAGCTGTGACTACCCTCCCTTCTCATCTACTTAAGGGAAATCAATGTGTTTAAGTAGGTGCTTTGTAACTACACACAAACTTCACTTTCACAGCCCCCCATGCAGGCTACCACCATCAAGAATCAATAACAGGCATTCTTCAATATCCACAGGGGATTGCTTCTAATCCCTTAGATAACATGGCGTAGTATTTGCACACAGCCTACTCAGATCCTCCCATACACTTTAGATCATCTCGAGGTTACTTATAATGTAAATGGTATGTAAATAGTTTTATACTGTATGTTTAGAGAATAATGACAAGAATAAAAGTCTGTACGTGTACAGTACAGATGTAACAACGTAACATTTTCCTCCCCAAAATTTTTGATCCATGTTTGGTTGAATCGTGCAGATACGGAGTGCCGACTGTATTTCCAAAAGCCACGCAAGGTAAACCAATCTCTGGGCCTACTGCGGGCTGATTTCACAGTTTCTGTCTCCTGAAAACACATCTTTGCACATAGTTTTCTTTTTGGGTCTGTAACTGTAATAAGCTCAGGGCTCAACTCCTTCCAGCTTCAAATACCTTCCCTGCTTAGGAGATGGAAAGGAAAGCACAGCTTCTGCTATTTATGGTGTCAAGAATGTTTGTTTACCCTATTAACAATATCAACAGTTGTAACTCCATGGCACCCTAAAAATGTCCCTGGCCCACGGCAGCACCCTGGTTGGCAAATAACAGTCCAGGAAAACAGCCCCAAAGCAGAGGAGTGTCTAGGGCAGGGGTGGGCAAACTTTTTGACTCGAGGGCCACAATGGGTTCTTAAACTGGACCGGAGGGCCGGAACAAAAGCATGGATGGAGTGTTTGTGTGAACTAATATAAATTCAAAGTAAACATCATTACATAAAAGGGTACGGTCTTTTTTTTTTTTTAGTTTTATTCATTTCAAACGGGCCGGATCCGGCCTGCAGGCCGTAGTTTGCCCACGGCTGGTCTAGGGCAATAATCACATTTTCTCTACCCTCCCAATTGTCTTACTGAATGTTGTTTTTTGAAAAGCAGCTTGGTTCCATAGCAGGCCCAGGAATTTAGACATTAGTGTCAGGACTAAGAGTTTGTGACTCTAGGCTCAGTCCCATGGGTGACTCACACTGTGTGTATGCGTGTACATATGCGCGGTGTGCATGTGGGGTGGGCCTTGTCCTAGTGACCCGGGGCACCCAACCCATGTCAGAGCCTGTGCTGGTTCCCTCGCTTCCATTTCCTTAATTAACCACCCAGCAGTCCTGTTTTAGGCAACTGTTAGGTCCTTATTAAAGAAACTGTGGCTCAGAAAGGTTCACCTACTTCCCCAAGGACACAAAACAGGTAAGGGAGGAGTTTGGATTTGAACTAGAATCTGGCTGACCCAACAGGCTGCCTCTCACTCACCAACAAACTTCAGGTGACTCCACCAATCTAGCTCTGAGACCTAATGTCAGACAGTCCAAGAGGGTCAATGCACAAAGATAATGTATAAATGCTTGTCAAGAGATGGAATGCTGCCCTAACTGGTTTGGCTCAGTCTGTAGAGCGTCGCCCTGCGGACTCAAGGGTCCCAGGTTCGATTCCAGTCAAGGGCATGTACCTTGGTTGCGGGCACATTCCCGGTAGGGGGTGTGCAGGAGGCAGCTGATCGATGTTTCTCTCTCATCGATGTTTCTAACTTTCTATCCCTCTCCCTTCCTCTCTGTAAAAAATCAATAAAATATAAAAATAAAAATAAAAAAAGAGATGGAATGCTAATTTTAATAATAATGCCACAGAGCAAATGTTCTCCAGTTGGAAAAGGTCAGACCTTTAAGACCCTTAAATTACACATGTCCATGTCCCCGTCTCCCACCAGCACACTAGTCAGTAATCCAAAGCACTGCTGCGTACATTCCAGGGCTCAGGAGCACAAGGAACAAACCGTGGAGAAGAGACTGATGGTCTCAAAACTCAGATGGCTCCACACCCAGGAAGTTCACAGCTGCGGGGAGTACCCTAGTGGAAGGGTACAGAGATAGGATGAAGATAATTTTAGGACCTTCAACTCCAGCTGGACTTAGACACAGGAAGGCACAAACAATTTCACCCAAAGCTGACTGCTCATCGGTGCACTTGTTACCCACACCTGAGAAGGGAGGACTGGGGTTTCATTGGCAGGACGGAGTCTGAAGAACCATGTTCAATAAATCCTTAAGAAATGTAAACAGGTGATCCCTAAATTGCCTTTGTCTGAGCACCCCTGCTAACACAACAGATGCGCCTCTGGCTTGGGAGTGGGCCTCTGTGCCCAATCACACCGTTATCTGTCAAAGGCAGGAAGTGCAGACCATGTCTTCCTTATTTAACCAGAAAGGTGATTCTCCCTGAACACCTGGATGACCAGGTCTCCCAGAGACAATACAAGCAAGGGGAAGGCACCTCCTGTCCCTTGGAATTTGGACACACTTTTTCCTTGTAAACTTGGAGAACCAGAGATCCGTGCTTGAAATAGCTTCAGTGGAGGGAAACAAACTCAATGAAGAGGATCTGTTTAAAAACACCAAGGACTCACCTGGCCGGTGTTGCTCAGTGGTTGAGTGTTGACCCATGAACCAAGAGGTCCTGGGTTCAACTCCCAGTCAGGGCACATGCCTGGGCTGCGGGCTCAATCCCCAGTAGGGGGCATGCAGGAGGCAGCCGATCAATGATTCTCTCTCATCATTGATGTTTCTGTTTCTCTCTCCCTTCCTCTCTACCTAAAAATCAATAAAAACATTAAAAAACCGCACCAAAGAATCAAGTAAAAGCAAAATAAAAAGGAGAACCAAGGAGAGTTTTGTGTTTCTGGAACAGCACCTCCATCCCTGCTATTCCTGAGGACTGTCACGAAGAGGGCTGCAAGCCTCCCTTCCCTAGAGGAGCTGAGAGGACGGGAATGGAAACGGACATCTCAGCAGGAAGGGTGACACAGTGAGCACAGGACCGGCACAGAAACCTGGGTAGAGATGCGCGGGGAAAACAGTAGACTCTGCCGGGAGAGTCAGGGCTGGCTTCATCCAGGAGGGGGCACTGATCTAATTTGGACAGAAAAGGTGCATGGAGGTAGAGGAAAGAGTGGAGCACAGGCATGAAGGTGTGAACGAGCCGGTAGTCCTGGGGCATGCTGCACAGGAAGTGGTCAGACATGGAGTACGGAGGAGGCGATGCCAAGCGGTGAGCCTGTACTTCAGGATTACATAAGAGCCAAATATTTACCGAGTCAGCAAGGCCTAGTCCGGAAGCAGATATTAACTTCTCCAAAAAAACACACGAAATTGACACAACTCTTTAAACCACATATTGAATCCCCAATGTAAACTACGTATCAGTTCCATGAATAGAGCTTTCCTATGGTTAGAAGTACACTTAAAGTTCAAAATTTTGTTCATATATTACATTCATTGTACTAAAGTTCTCAGAGCAGAGAAAGTCCAAAGGGAAGTCACAGTTTACAGTTATATAGAGCATCGCCAAGAACTAGGAACATAGAATAAAGTCCAAGGCATCTCAACTGCTAGCAATACGTAGTATTAACCAGAAACATGCAGACTGCTGGACGCTACAATCTTTCAGTGAGAAACAGCAGTTCTAATCTCAACCCGCTCAGGTCTCAAAAGGGAACCTGGGAACCCCACCACATGAGAATCCACCATTCACATTTTGGTGGTTATTCCTCCTTCCATCTCTGCACACCCACACACATGTGTGCACATACACTTTTTTCTTTTTCTTTTTTACACTTTTACACAAAAGATCAAAAGGCTCACCACTCCCCCCCCGCCCCCAGCCTACCACCACCACCACCACCACCACTCAATCTATGATGAATCTCTCTGTAATTTCTTAAACCAAGTCCTCATAGTTGGCACTGGTTAGTGTGAATCTGAGTTCTCCGTATTATAACAAGCAATTTAAAGTGAACCGTTTTTAATTGTTGCACTGAGCATCCTTGAATGTGTATCTTTATGCACTGAATAGCTGAGTAGAGTGATATGCACATTTAATATTCTGTTTTCCCCAACACATTCCAATATGGCAGCCCCAATTTATACCCTGATGGGAATGCCTTGTTAGGTTAGGCTGGTGTTGGAGGTGAGGGAGAGACCTCAGCTACTTGCCTTCTAACGGGGCCCCATTGGCCACACAAAAACTCCATCGTGGAGAGTGGAACATGAAGGCCTCCATGCGTCTAAGCACTCAAGTGTTCAACACCACCGAGAGACAACTGGCAGCGCCCACAGAAAAGGCCCAGGCACTGGCTCTGCTTACTCCCCACGTGGAGGTGTCAACAGACTTGACAGGACCAGAGTGGGCAATCCCAGAAGAATAAAGAAAAAAAATGCTGTTGAGACACCAACAGCGTCTTCCATCTTAAAAACTGCTATAAGGAGACACTGATTATCTATGTATTTCACAGCAGCTCTTTCTCCTGACATGCTATACATGTGTGGAGTTTCCTTTAAATTACCTTTCCTATCGCTCATTATAATCTGAAGCAATTTATAATGTTTCTATGAATCACACTGGATAGATTATTATTTTTAATTCCAGCCAGACTAATAAATAACCACTGTAGGACCCCTACTGAACTCTCTAAAAAGGCTGTAAATATATTTAACAACCCACAGCATAAACACATCTCCAGCTCCCAACCAGAATTGAATACCTTTCAGAAACTCTGTTAGTTATTAATATATCTGAACAAACAAAAAAGGCTCTATAGGACACATCTGAAATGCCTATTTCTTCCAGAAAAAAATACAAGTCCTGCACTTCCTGATTTCCTTATCCTGGCCCTTAGCAAACGCAGACATTTGCAAACATTAGGGCTGTTATACATATTGACTTTAATGTCCATTTAATTTTAGATACAAATCTACTTTGCCTTAGAGACTAAACAAAGAATTATGAAGTTCTGAATTTCTTGGCCCTCGTCTCTTACCAGTTTCTCTTTAATTGTATTTTTAACAGAAGACAAATACAGGTAAATAGGTTGGTACAAAACTAAAAAACAAAACAAATCAAAACCAGAAAACCAACTTGTTTGCCTAACCTCCACTGGCTACTGGTCATGTAATTTTCAAGTCTGTATCTTACTTATTTCCTTGTTCTTGGGCCAGAGGAGCTTTAGTATATTGTTGCCTAACATTCAGTTTGCCTTCCCCTCCCCCCCAGGAATGTCAGGGCCTCTAGATCTGCCCGGTGGGCCTAGCCATGGTTTGCAAGAGCCCAGTAGGCCATAGCTAGCCTAGGGTGCAGCCACCTGGCCCCTTATCAGGTCATTTGTCTGCCAGCTAAGCATCTATTACTTCCCTCTGGTATGATACTTCCCTTTCACACGCTGGAGATTTTCTATTTGAAATAAAAATTACATTTGACAGTATACTCTTTATCTGTTGTGTGGATGCAAACATGCAAATATCAATCCTTATGTTAGACCCATACATTTCTAATGTAACTTCTTTCCTCCAATAAGATAAAGCCATCATACCTAGTAAGTTATTCCCATTTGTGCAAAGAAGAAAAAACAAACACAATAGTGATGAATATTAAAATAGGCAGTAGTAGGGAGGGAAGTATGATTGCCTTTACAGAGGGGAAAAGAATGTGCCCTAGCTGGTTTGGCTCAGTGGATAGAGCATCAGCCTGTGGACTGAAAGGTCCCAGGTTTGATTCCAGTCAAGGACACATGCCCAGGTTGCTGGCTTGATTCTCATCATTGATGTTTCTCTCTCTCTCTCCCTCTCCCTTCCTCTCTGAAATCAATACAAATACATATATTTTTAAAAGAGGTGAAAGGAATGTAGAAAATAATCTGTTTGTTTATCTACAACACACAAACACAAGAGCATTTTATAATGAAGAACACAAAGTCAAAAAGAGCTTGCATCTGTTTTTCTTGTTGGCAGAACTTGAGCTTGACCTCAAGTTCTGGTTTCTCTCGTGAACAACTCTGCCAAGAAAACAAAATGAAATTGAACTACACCTAGTGACTGAAAAATCACTCTACTAAATTCCTCCTGCAGCTGGTCGGTCTCACTCAGGCACCTCCTGCTCCATGGTGTGTGGTCGCTGTGCTCAGCAATCAGATGCTCCACACCCATTTCTGGACCCCAAGTCTCTGTGGAGGCCTCAGAATAAAGTGCTGCTGGGAAGGCATAGAGATGATTTCCCAACGAGCTTTCTCCACTCCAACACGCCTGTAAGAGCAATCACTCCACACTGAGAAAAACAGACCTTGGCAGAAAGCACTTGTGTTCTGTTCTGTGTGTTTTTTTTCTCTTTGTCATGAAGGAAGAATTAAAGCCAAAATCAAAAGTTACACTGAAGGAAACTGCATTTCTCATTAAGAACCAAAGAGGTACAAAAACACTGGCTTCAATTTCCCTCCTAGCGACAGATAAGAGAAAGTTTAGTCACCATGCCTTCAAAGGTTCACTGAGTAGATAGACCCACGAGCCTTAAACACTAACCAGAGCCAAACACTCCCCAAAGGAGGCTTCTTCACAGTGACAGTAAGAGTCATAGGAAGAAATCAGAAATTTAAATGACACCCTTCACATAAAAAAACCCACCTATGATGGAAAGCTGCTTTTTGCTCCCACGTATACTACACTGTCCCACTCTTTAAAATGTTTAATGGTGTTTTGTCATATGCAGAAAGGTCCGCATAAATTAATGTGGTATGAGATAAATAGGAAAGTATTCTTATCCCCATTTCACAGATGAGGAAATCAAGGATTGCTAATATGATCAAGGTTGTACATACTATATTTATCCATGCCTGGATCGCAACCATCAGGAGACCTGAATTCCGGCTGCAACTCAGGCAGTGAGCGACTCCGTATATGTAACCCTTGACCACATAGCTGATCCTTAGTGTGCTGGGTTTCCAGGCAGTTTCTCAGTCTCCATTTTAATAAAACACTTTTCACTTTCCCCTATACCTTTGCCCAATCCTTTGATTACCTTTCAGAAATAAATAGCTTCAAGTAAATTGATTGAAAAGATATACAGTACAAAGAGTAAATATAAGAAAGATAGATTGGCAACATAATATAAAATACAATGAACTTATGACATCACCAGAGATAAAAAGGGACTTCTATGACAAAAGAGTCCATTCATCAGGACATCTATAATAATAAAAGTGTAATATGCAAATCGACCAAACGGCTGAACAGCAGAACGACTGTCCAGATGACCTTCTGGACAAACTTCTGGACGAAGCCCGGGCTGCGAGGGCCGAGGCAGCTGTCAGGGCTGCTACCTTGGCCCAAGACAACGGGGGCTGCGAGGGCTGAGACAGCTGGGGCTGCAACGGCCTACTCTTACACGAATATCGTGCATCAGGCCTCTAGTAAGAATCATAAATATGTATGTGCCTGAAAACAGAGCATCAAAATACACAAAGCAAAAGTAGACAGAATCAAAGAGAGAGATAAGGGATTAATTTCCAAAATATATAAGGAACTCATACAACTTAACAAAAGGAAGGCAAACAATCCAATTAAAAAATGGGCAAAGGATCTAAATAGACACTTCTTCAAAGTGGACATAAAGAAGGCCAAGAGACATAAAAAAATGCTCAAAATCATAATCATGCAAGAGAGGAAAATTAAAATAATAATGAAGTATCACCTCACACCTCACACCTGTCAGTATGGCTACCAGCAACAAATCAACAAAGGACAAGTGCTGGTGAGGATGCGGAGAAAAGGGAACCCTCGTGCACTGCTGGTGGGAATGCAGACTGGTGCAGCCACTGTGGAGAACAGTATGGAGTTTCCTCAAGAAATTAAAAATGGAACTGCCATTTGACCCAATGATCCCACTTCTAGGAATATATCCTAAGAAACTCGAAACACCAATTAGAAAGAATGTATGCACCCCTATGTTCATAACAGCGCAATTTACAATAGCTAAGATCTGGAAACAGCCCAAGTGCCCATCAGTAGATGAGTGGATAAAAAAGGCTGTGGTACATTTACACCGTGGAATACTATGCAGCTATAAAAAAGGATATCTTACCATTTGAGACAGCATGGAGGGACCTGGAGAGTATTATGCAGCTAAGTGAAATAAGCCAGTCAGAGAAAGATAAGTATCACATGATCTCACTTATATGTGGAATCAAATGAACAAAATAAACTGATGAACAAAATAGATCCAGAGACATAGAAACATGGAACAGACTGATGAATCTCAGAAGGAAGGCAGGGGTGGGAGGTAGATGCGGAGAGATTAACTGGGGAATTTATATGCATACATGCATAGCCCATGAAAACAGACAATAGTGTGGTGAAGGCCTGGGAGGGGCAGGTGTGGGGTGGAGGGAGTCAATGGGGAAAAAAGGGGAGGAAATCTGTAATACTTTCAACAATAAAGATAAATTTAAATAAAAACAGAGCCAACTTAAATATAACTAAATGAAGGAGAATCCAGCAGGCCTAACATCCCCTCCACTGAGACAGCACACTCAAAATTAAAATTCCCAAGGGGCTCGCTGCCTGGCAATCCCTCATGTTGTTGTGTTTCTACCCTTTACCCAGGTAAAACACCTGGTCAGAGCTAAGGATCTGACTCTAGCCTAAACCACCTGAAAATGCTACGGGAGTATTTTTGCTATTTGTTCAAGAGAAATTAGAAAACTTTCTAGCCCTCTTTTTTAAAACATTCCCTGTTCCAATGTTAAAATTTACAAATAACATTCTGCTTTATAAAAAAAAAAGCTTTGATTACAGGGAGATTTAACTATGGGCCCCATTAAAATGTTAACCAGCTTTCTGAAAATAAAATTTGACACATGTAGAGCATCACCGAGGAACCCAAATACCAAACATACCAGACTGTGCAGTGAGCTAATTACCCTCTAATTTCAAAAAGTGTTGATATATTCATGGGGATGTTATATTAAAGAAAAAGAGAGAGTTATGAAAGTGCAGTGAAGAACTGTCTTGAAATAGTAATCTGTAAAACCTAAAGAAGGCAGAAAATATAAAGGGATTTCAGTGGCAGAAATGCGAAGGATGTGGCTGGTTCGAACAATCCACAGGAAGCACAAGCAGGAAGGCAGCTTGGAGCCAAGAGACACACCCGATGTTATTCCAGGGAATTTAACAGAAATACAAATAGGAAGGCAACAGCTTCACAGCCCATTCAAATGAAATACACTTTAAGATTGCATTTAAAATTAGTGCATTTCACACAGTTTCACAGCATCATTCCATTTTGCCTTTTATCAAGTAGGAGAGCTGTGCAAGTTCAATGAAAGGCACATTATGTTCAAGAGAGAAACTCAAAAGTCCCTTCAATTCCCCAAATACATATATATATATATATATATATATATATATATATATATATATATATATTCAGATATATATTCAAATATATATATATATATATTCTGACACATGAAATACTAGTTTATGGTAAGAGTCACAATCACTTCCAAAACATGAATGGTAATGAGCAACTGGGGTACCATTCATAAATAAAATTCATATTTAAATTAAACCCAGATATTTAAAACCAAATCCTTACAAGGCATAGTGGAAAATGCTGTAGTTTGTGCAAAGACTATATAAAATTGAGATCATGAACTAAATGTAAATCCTTAGTTCTGTTTCTACTTTCATCACCATTAAGCCTTTTCTCCTTAAGATGCTCTCCAAGCACAAGATCTGCTAATTTCAATGGTATTTTCTTTATTTTCCCTTTCTTACTTTTTCTAAGTAATAGGAAATTCAACAGTCAAATGTTTGACAATAGGGGACTAGAAGTATATAAAAATGAATGTAGCCAAACCGGTTTGGCTCAGTGGATAGAGCGTCGGCCTGCAGACTGAGGGGTCCTGGGTTCGATTCCTGTCAAGGGCATGTACCTTGGTTGCGGGCACATCCCCAGTGGGGGCCGTGCAGGAGGCAGCTGATCAATCTCTCTCATTGATGTTTCTAACTCTCTATCCCTCTCCCTTCTTCTCTGTAAAAAAAAAATCAATAAAATATATTTTCAAAAATGAATGTATTATCAGTCTAAAAAAACAATTAGAGCAAGAAAAATATCTCATTTTGTAGATTAATGTACACAATGTATTCATATAGGGTCCCCTCTGGCTGATATTAAACTGGAAGCTCTAACTAGAACAAAGAATGCTCTGAGGAACAGGGATACTGTCATGACACATAGTAGGTGCTCAGAAAATATGATGGATGAATTAATAGAAAATAATAAAATGGATGGGTTAATAGCTGTTATCAACCAAAAACCAAGAAAAATACGATCCATACTACTTATTGTCAAGGAGGCTCACCTCTATTTTGTGTTTTGTTCTGCTTTCCAGCTTGCGAACTAGACATTGGGTCTCTGAGCTCCTGGCTGAGGGTTCCTTCTACTGCTTCTGCCCAGGATGGGGTTCACTGGCCCCCGGCTTTGGAACCCGAAGGACTGAAGGCCCAGAGCCAACTGTGCCATCACACAGTAGGGAGCACAAGGTGAAAAGAGGGCTTCTGCTCTAGTGTTTCCAATGAAGCCCCTTCACAACAAAGACTTACTGCCTGGCACCATCCTGGCCCATGTGAGTATACATCTGGGACTTCTGTCTGTGCCACTCACCAAACACTGTGCTCCAGCTAACGCTCCTTATACACCAACTTCTTCCTCCCAACTCCACTATAAGCCTCCAGAGGGCAGGACTTACAGTTCTCTCTGGAGATTCATTGGTAGCTCTGCAGAGTCCCCGCACATCACACATGTTGCCAAACTGTAATTAAGAACCTATGTTTGCCCGGCCAGTGTGACTCAGTGGTTGAGCATCAACCTATGAAGCAGGAAGTCACGGTTCGATTCCCGGGTTGCGGGCTCAATCCCCAGTGGAGTACTTGCAGGAGGCAGCCGATCAATGATTCTCTCATTATTGATGTTTCTCTCTCTCTCTCCCTCTCCCTTCCTCTCTGAAATCAATAAAAATATATTTATAAAACAAGAACCTATGTTTGTTATGTGAGGGGAATGAGGGCTCTGACTCGGCTTAGATGCCTCTCTCCTCTGGACCAGGAGGTTATTCTTTGGTCAGTTTGCTGGTACTGTAGATGTTACTAAAAATTTTATTTATTTTGGCCAGGATATTCTTGGAATTGTGCTGGAAGAATACTTTACCCAAGAACATGAAACACTGTTAGAATCATGTTTTTCCCTATCTAGAAACATAATGGCTATTTTCTAATCTACTCTAAGACCGTTCATTAAATGGCTACAGGATTCAATTACATTTTTTTAAAGGGTGATCTCTTTTAGATCCAAAGATTGTTTTTCTTCTGGGAGAAAAACAGAGGGAGATGTGTTTCTTCCTCTTGTTACTTTTAAAGTCTGCAGCTACACAGTACATTTCAATACCTCTATTGACTTTTGTGTTTTTATTGCAGCAGCTTGGTGACCCCACAAATTATCCTTCAAGGAGTCTGGAGATCCCTGGCTGGAATCACAGGTGGGAGCAAACGTCATCCTTTGGACTTAGATGTGAACTTTATGATCAAACAAACCTTTTCTCTATAACTTGAACCATAAGGTCATGTATTTGAGGATAAGACTCACGTATTTTAAATAAGTCACCTTAAATTATCTAGATATTTCAAAATAGAAAAACACTAACCAAGGACCACAGTGCTTCAAATTATAATCTCTTCCATCTCCGGGAGATGGTACCGGCATGTCTCTAAAGAACAATAACTGTAACACAATAGGATGCAATGTGTGCGGACAACATTCATGGACGAAGTACAAGTTAATTACATCAGCAGGATGGCTTCTGTGTGCCCGTATGTTCAAATGTCCTGCCAATATTCAGATAAAGGCTCTCTATTGATCTGAAGATTCGTTTTTCTTTCTCAGTGCTTTTATTTTTCACAACAGAATGGCTGGAAGCTCAATTCCTGTTCTTTTGTGGGGGTTTTTTGGCACATCCACTCTGGATATGAAAAACACACTTTACAAAGCAACTTGATAGATTCCATCATAAAAGCAGGTATTATTTGCTTGTGCCTCGTGCTCTGAACTCTGCAGTGGCCCAGCTCCCTCCAGGGCTTTCTAAAAGTGCCGCCCAGCTACAGCCTGCTGCCTTCACAGCTGCCAAAGTCTCAATATGCATCTTACCATCTGCCACATGTGGAGGGCCTCCTTTTAAAAGGAGCCAGCGTTCCAGGTAGCTTGCAATAATCACTACCCATTTGTATTGTCGAAGGCCATCATCAGAATGCCTTTCTGGGGTAGCATTCTACCTGGAATGTGGGAGAAATAAATCAGAGCTGCACAGTGGGCATTTGGACTGGGGCCTGCATCTGGAGGGCCAGTGCAGCCCAGTGAGCAGGAGTGGAGGGGGTGGGGTGAGGACAAGCTCTGGTCTGCTCAAGAGCCAAAACCAGACAGTGCAGTCTTTGACCCAACTCTCCCTACACTTCTTTAATCTCCATATTTTCTAAGCAAGGGTTTCAGGTAGGTAATGCTATGTTGATTTCCCATCAGTCTGACTTCAGTTGGCTCTGGTGTCTCTTGCCTTCCTGTAATCCAAAGCCAGTACTACGGCCAAGGATCTAAAACCTCACTACTCAAAGTGTGGTCCACAGGCCAGCAGCGGATGCATCACCTGGGTGGGGTTGGGAGAGATACGAAGAAGAATGCGGCCGTCCTGAGGCAGCAGGCTCTCTCCGCACACAGCCCAGTTAGGCCAACAGCCCAGTCTCCCAAAGGTGAGCTTGCAGAAGACCACATGAGCCCACGCATCAGCCTGGAGGCCCGCCTGCACATAAAAGGCCTCATTAAAGGACAACTTCACAAGCCAAATGGCAACCCTATCAGCAAGATTAAGGCATCTATCATGCAATGCCTTCTAAAGCTCATCTGTGCAGGTTGTCATGAAGTGTCTGTAGGAATGACACTTTTGAGCATCATTAATTCATTTATTTGGCTTCTCTGCCTTAGAGCTTCCTCCATCACCATCAACCTTATGGTCTCTAATTAAGGGACCTGCATCAGGTCATGGGGGCCACTGTTTTTCAAGTTCTTCTGAAGAGTCCAACCCAGTCATCAATGCCTTCAGACTTGCCTCTCTCTGCTACTGCAAATGACAAAGATGCTTTTCATTACGCAATACAAACATAACAGTAACATGCATTATAAACACCCATCCAAATGATCTTTTACATTCATCAGGTGGATGGAAATATTAAAAAGGAGACTATGAGGACACTCAGGGAAGGGAGGGAAGGAGGGAAGGAAGAAGAGCGTGAAGAAGGAAGGGAGGGAGGGAGGGAGGGAGGGAGGGAAGGAGGTAAAGGGAGGAAAGGGAACCTTGGACCAGGTCTCAGAAGTCTTACTACCAACCACGTCTGCCATTTATTGGAAGTCCCGGTTTCTATAGCAAGTCTCTTACCTTCCCTGCGTCTCAGCTCAGTTCATTCAGATGCAAATGAAAAACACCTTCAAGTATTTGATAAAGATAACATAATACATGGAAAATACTTTGTATATTATATATCATTGTAGAATTTACATTTTATTTTTGCTCTGACTAGGATGACATAACACCACAGTAAGATAGGAATAGTGCTTAATGCTCAAGACAATTGAGAAAATTTTGTCCATTATTTTTAAAGTATGGCTCAATCGCAAGTGATCAGAGGATACAAAAAATGTGTGTGTGTGTGTGTGTGGGGGGGGGGGGTTGGCTTCCATACGTTCGGCTTCATGGTTGCAGCTAACTTCACTTCCCCTCTCACATGCATCTCTTTTGTATTTTTAAGCGTATAACCCTGTTCAGAGTGCACCATAGGTTTTCCAATATTATGAAAATCCCTTCCACACACTTTATGATCTGGCGATGCTTTTCCCACCACATGCAGATCAAGGAGTCACTACAGGCTCATTGACAAGACGGAGCCTAAGAGGCTCCTGCAGGAATTTTGAAGGCTCCAGAGGCACTGCTCATCTAAATTGGGAAGGGAAATGAACACGCACAGAGAACATATTTCACACATTTCCGATGGGAGTGTTTGCTTATAATAGAACCATAAAAAAATTCCACAGGAAATCAGCCCCTCCCCCATAAAATAATATTCCCAAATTGAAATAGAGTCCATGAGATTTCAAGCACGTTTAATAATTTTAAAGTGTTCTAAAATGGGTAAAACTGCTCAAAATTTACAGGTACAGGGAAAACACACACATACATAGGAGGGGGCAAGTTACCCACTAGAGAAACCGTACTTTAAGGAGAAGAGAGTGGTAAGGTGTAGCAGCCACTGACTAATATGTGGTGACCCTGTAGCAATACCACTGTTGTTATCATCTGGGCCTCGGGGTCTTGGGCTTTCCTCGCTGGGCCTCACTAACGTGGGCATGACAGCAGGTGGCCAATGCCTGGGTAGAGAAGTGCCCCAGATGGGGCTCCAGGTCAGACAGATGGAAGGGTGCCACTGCACAGCTTACGGGTCAGGACTCAGAGCATCCCAGGGAGGGGTAGTGGCAACACAGAGTGAACTTGCTTGTGGGCACATGGGATATATCCCCAGGAAGCACCCAAAATATGTGAGCGTACCAACTAGAGTCAAATGAAATCACATTAACAGAAATTTCCAGGGATCTGTGTCCCCTCCTGCCTCTCCAAAGTCCCTCTCTGCTTGAGAATTTCTGCTACATCATGGTGGTCACTTGGGCTCTGCAGTCCTGTCACCAGTGCCCTGACCCCTCCTAGTGCATCAGCTCCTAGTGGCCCAGGGTACAGGGAGGGAGGGTGGCAGTTCCTCCTTTTTGTTACACTGCTTTAGAATATTTCACATAGCTTGGTAAAACAGGTCTTCACTTTTTCATTTACAGGGCACCATTCTCCCTGGGACCAGTCCCAGTTAAGCTGGAGTGCTGGTCCCCACCCTGGGCTCAGATCTCTTGCTCTCCAGAAATGACTCAGGTGTCACGGCTGGGCCCAGCTTAACATACCTGGTGCCCTTTCCTGAGGTGACCTGCGAACCTGAGTGGCCCCTACTTGAGTTTCTCTTCCAGAGGCTCCTCAAGCCAAATGAGGGTGGACCCCTTGTAAGCACGCCATCCCACCAGACTTCAAGGCCCTCCCAGACACCGTGTAGACTCGAGACCCCTGCACCTGAAGCAGGCTCATTACCTCAATGGTGGTGGGGAATTCTGTACAATCAATCAGGTTTACGGGAATACCCATGCTTTCCTGGGGATCCTGACTATTGGTACTCCAGCTGTCCAGGGTTACCAGGACCTAGAGGAAGCTCTACGGTCTTGAAAGGCGGACTTCAAAATGTCTAAATGTAAGATCTGAATGAGAGATTCAAAGGGCAGGGGGACTCCTGCGCACTGAACACTGGCTGCATCCAGGTGCCAGCAGGCGCCGTGCTGTATGCTCTTTATTTTTCCAGCAAAACAAAAAGTTGAAGTTTGTATCTCTATTTACAGATAGGGACACTACAACTCTTGGGTGTTAAATTGTTTGCCGAATGTCTCTCTTTCTCTCTCTCTCTCTCTCTCTCTCTCTCTCTCTCTCTCTCTCACACACACACACACACACACACACACACACACACACACACCCCTCTCAAAATGCAGGTCTTCCGATTCCCAAACCACTCTCTGTCCATCATCAAATACTGTTTCCCAAATGAATGCCATCCAGTGCACCTGAGTACCTGCATACAAATGTGTCTGTTTGCTTGTGAGCATGCACCAACGCAAAGGCACACACACAAACCAAGCACAGGGGTTTTAATTCAGCTCTTCTAATACACAGGCATGGTGAGGACAAGTAGCTTTAACTAGGGCAGCCTTAATTTAGAACGGGGCTGAGATGGATAGTGGAACAAGCCAAATTAATTGGCATTTTAATTCTTTTTAAGATCGAGTCACACTTACTAGTAAAGTTTCAGAGGCTGAGACTAAAATCATGGGCTTAGTTCATTCAGACCTGGGGAAGAACGCAGGGTTTCACCCACAGTGATCCCGCATTAGCAACGTCGACTTTGGTGGGAGCGTCAACACATACAGTTCATTCCACAGGATCTGACTGTCATGGCTTTGGCTGGGATGCGCAGATTTTGGAGCAAAGACAGGTTGGGGGTAGGGTTAATGAGCAATAATAAATGGTCACTGTTTTAAGCTTGAGTTTTTGGAATCATTTGTTACACAGTATTAGTGAGGTACTAGCTAACAGATACAGATAGTAACTTTCCTTTCTAATAATAAGACGACTGAGAAAGTTAGGTTTGGCCCTTCTCAAACTCTATTACTGGACAATGGAGTAACCATTCTGCTTATTTTTTCCCCTAAAAACACAGATTAAAAGACATGCTATTTAACTAACTTGATTTTAAACATAAAGAAACTATATATTACTTTTCTTTAGAAAAAATTAAACAGGTATGACAATGAGAAATTGGAAGTTTCAAATAAAGCATCAAAATGTAATAAATATGTCAACAGCAAGAGTACAGATGAAGTATGTATTTTCAAAGGAAAGCATAAAATAAAAATAATCAGCACCAGACAGTTACAAAACCCTTTCATGCTTACCCAAACTGAAATACAGAAGGGCCATGGGAAGAGGAGGGCACATCTGATCTGAACTGATCTAGGGGCCCTGAAGTTGGAGAGAACAGTGACGAGACACTTCTCTGCAGTCTGTGCTGTGCTTCTCACTAGGACTCCTGGCCAGGGGTGGGGGCAAACGGTGCTTCTCCCTTTGTCTCAGGCCAAGGCAGCGAGAGGTTCACAGAACCATCCAAAAAGTTTCAAACAAGACAGGGAGGCCACTGGACTCCTGCCTGAGTCCCACCTGCAATATCTAGAGACCAAAGAGATAGGCTGCCTCAGCTAGTGCAATGCTAGTGAAACAGTGAAGGAGAGCAGCTGTTCCTGCTGCGTGGGGTGGGGATGGAGGGGTTTCCTGGGGTGTGCAAAACAAGGATATGGACCTTGAGGGACAGCCCACTGAAGTCAGTTCAAATCCTCCCCAAACAGTCCAGCTGCAAAGGGATCCCAACAGAAAGGGTCTGTGTGCAGGGGTCATTCTTGTCCTAATGTATCTCCCATATTTAAATTCCAAAACACAGAGCAAGTAAGCAACAGGGCTTAACTCGGATAACTCCTGGTGGGATGCTCATTGCAGCGGACCTTGGGACAAGGATGGATTCCAAACGGAAGCTCCTTCTCACACCACTCATCATAAAACACCCCCCTGATCAAGAGTGTCCCTAATCTTGTGACTTTGGTACCACCTCCCAATTCATCCCAAAGGCAGTAAATCCAGCACAGATATTCACAGAGGGTGTTAATAAAGGTACTCGGACATCTGTCATAATTTGAAATCCCCTGGTTTGTTTATTGTATCCCATATCTAACAAGAGCAAGAGATAAAAGCTCTTAATGACTAGAATATCTTCACAGCAGGCCGATTTTACACCTGTATCAAATTCCAAAATAGTCTAATCATGTAAATGTGCTTAACAAGAAGATAATTAATCGTCTCAACCAAATTTTCCAAACAAACATTCATAGTTAAGACAGAAGAGTTCCAATGAGGAGGTTCAGAGCACACACACACTTGCTATTTAACTACAGCAGAGACACAGTGGACTCCAAAAAGGCAGAGCAGGAGGGACAGGGTCTGGGTTCTGCTCGCGTTAAAGGCAGATGAAGTGGGGTGACGAGGGATACTTGGAGAGGAGGACAAAGGAGAACACAGAATGGTTATCCCAAGTTTGGCTTAAGAGAGGGCACCTGCGAAAACTCTTAGGCAGGGCAGGGCAGGGCAGGGCACCTTGTGGACACTGATTAGTTTCCTTCTCACACTGGAATCCATCTGTAATACTCATGTCCCAGAAAACTCAGAGTTTGAATGTCCTCATCATTTGTAATCAGGCAGCATGAGAAACTGAAAGCAAGAACAGCGGTTCAAACAATGTCTCCTCCCAATCAACTGCATGGAACATGCATGTTCTGCAAGCTGCTAATGGGTCTTTTTCTAAAAATTCACAGAAGAAAAACCAGAGTAGCCAATAACCATATCAAGTAGATGCAGATTAGAGCGCCAATGACAGGTTATTTCACACTCAACAGTCTGGTAGAAACGGAATACTTTCACAACATCAAGTGTTGGTGAGGACAGAACAATCCTAACAAGAGTGCAAAATGGCACACTCTCTTTGGAAAACAATTAGCCTTCTAGTACAGCTGAAGGTGTTCATATCCCATGATCTGGCGACATAATTCATAGGTAGATAAGACTAGTGAAATCTCTTGTACACATGCACCAAAAGACCTGAATAAGAAAATTTATGTCACTACTGTTTGCAATAACTAAGCATTAAAGCAACTCAACTGTCCATAGAAGAATGTATATATTTACTTTGTGGCATAATTAAATAGTAGAATACTACACATGCAGAAATATGACTAGATGTCATAAATATGTTTAAAATATAGCAAACTGCAAAAGAAAGCAGATATGATTAATCATATAAAGTTTAAAACAAAACAAATTGTTTAGGAATATGCACATATGAGGATATCTATAAAGAAAAGCAATGAAATATATACCAATAATGAACTATCAGAAATAGGAATGAAGAAAACAGTTCCATTTACAATTGTATCAAAAAGAATTAAATACCTAGGAATATAACCAAGGAAGTAAAAGATCTGTACTTGGGAAACATTGCTGAAAGAAATAGAAGACACAAATAACTAGAAATATATAACATGCTCATGGATTAAAAGCACTAACATCATTGTCCTTACTACCCAAAGCAATCTGCAGATGCAATGCAAGCCTTATCAAAATACCAATGGCATTTTTCGCAGAACTAAAACAAATAATTTGAATATGTATATGGGACCAAAAGAGACCTTGAATATCCACAGCAATCTTGAGAGAAAAACAAAGTTGGAGGTTTCACACTACTTAATATCAATCTATACTGCAAGGCTATAGTAATCAAAACAGCATGGTACTGCCATATAAGGAGACACATCAACGGAACAGAATAGAGAGCCCAGAAATAAGCCCATGCCTGTATAGTTAATTAATATATGACAAAGAAGGCAAGAACATACAATGGATAAAGACAGTCTCTTCAATAAATGATGTTGAGAAAACTACACAGATACATGCAAAAAAAAAAGGAAAGAAAAAGAAACTATACCATTTTCTTACACCATATATAAGAATAAACTCAAAATGGATTAAAGACTTGAATGGAAGATCTGAAACCATAAAATTCCTAGAAGAAAACATAGGCAGTAAACTCTTTGACATAGGTCTTAGCAATATTTTTTTGGATATGTCTCCCTGGGCAAACATAACAAAAGTAAAAATAAACAAATGGGACTACATCAAACTCAAAATCTTTTACACAGTAAAGGAAACCAGCAATAAAATGAAAAGGCAACCTATTAAATGGAAGAAGATATTTGCAAATGATATATCTGATAAGGGGTTAATATCCAAAATATATGAAGAACTCTTACAGCCCAACATCAAAAACACAAACAATACAGTTAATAATGGATAAAGGACATGAGTAGACATTTCTCCAAAGAGGACATTCAGATGGCAACAGACACATGGAAAGATGCTCAACATCACTAGTCATAAGGTAAATGCTAATCGAGCCTACAATGAAATATCACCTCACACCCGTCAGAATGGCTGTCATCGATAAACCAACAAACAACAGTGTTGGCTAAGATGAGGAGCAAGGGAACTTCATGCACTGTTGGTGGGATGGTAAAGTGGTGCAGCCACTATGGACTGGGTGACAGGAATATGAGTGTCCACTGGACTGTGATGTCTCTTAAAACCTCACACATATGTTAAGAATATCTGCTTCTAAGAAACCATGTTTTAAGGAACGCCAGCTGCCTGAGGATCCCGGGCTGACACCAGCCCACTCTCCTTCAATGAAGGCGCCAACCGCGAAGCATTGCTGGGGCCTTTTTCTCCCAGTGAGTGAGCTGCCACATTCGGAGTAACAAATCCAAACTCATTTTATATGAGTTGGTAAAACTTTCTTAGGATTAAAATACATTGATGTTCTGAGACGCTGATCCCTGAATCAAAAATAGTATCAATTTGAAGTGCTGCTCTGTTGGTTTTTAGGAACAATTGGCATTTAGAATGTCACCCGAACAATCAAGAGCCCAACTATGTAAGCTTCTGTCTGGGGAGACCCCCGCTGCCACAGAGAGAAGGTTCTGTCTGCACCCTCAGATTTCTACACACATCACACCCTCAACTTGCGCCTCACAGGGAGAAGAGGGGCCTCCTCAGCTTATGAGACCGAGCAGACAAGTGAACCAAGATGGAAATGCCCACTGCAGCACAGAGGTCTAGAACTTTCTGTAAAGAATGAGATATTCTTCGGAACATCAACAAAGGAGATCATTCATGATTTTGCTGCTGCTGGGAATCTTATTAGAACTTCGTTATGGTAACATGTAGTTGCAACACCCTCAATCTTTCTACCTTCAGTTTTGGGGGCAGGGAAGAAGGAAGAGATGTAAACATGTAAATGTTTGATGCAGGTCCAAAGATCCAGAATATTCATTCATATTCTCTCTCTCTCTCTCTCTCTCTCTCTCTCTCTCTCTCTCTCTCTTTCTCTCTCTCTCTCATAGAGAGAATTTTACGAATCAAAACATTTCAGCTTCCTGATAAAATGCAAATAAATGCCTCAAGCACTAGTGATCTAAATATGCTTTAGAAATGTTTTTAGCCCTAGAGATCTTATATCATTGCTTGATTTTTTTTGTTAGGTCTTAAAAAAGGTAAAACTAAGTGTGGAAACCATTGTTAAATGATGGGAATTAAAATCTGAATTTGCAAGTCTACTTAGATCTCTTCAAGAGGTTGCTAAAACCTGAGGAGACCTTCCATTAATGCTGTGCATCAGCAGGACAGCTATCTGTACTTTTCTGAAAATGCACCTAAATGTCTGTTCAATGGCTTGATTTATCTGACATTTTAAAGTTTATTTATCTTTGATTCTATGTGCTTTCAGTTTCTTTTTTTAAAACTTCTCACCCAAGGACATGCTTTTATTGATTTTAGAGAGAGAGCGAGAGTGACAGTGACAGTGAGAGGGAGAGGGAGAGGGAGAGGGAGAGGGAGAGGGAGAGGGAGAGGGAGAGGGAGAGGGAGAGGGTGAGGGAGAGGGAGAGGGAGAGGGAAGGAGAGAAACATTGATGTGAGAGTGAAACATCAATCGGTTGCCTCCCACATGCACCCTGACAGGGGATGGAACCCGACACTTAGGTATGTGCTCTGACCAGGAATCGAACCCATGACCTTTCCATGTACAGGACAATGTTCCAACCAATTGAGCCACACTGGGCAGGATGTGTTTTCAGTTTGTTAAAGACAATTGTCCTATATCCACACGGCTTCTAGGAAAAAGTTAGCTTTCATAGCTATGTTCAAACTGAAACTCAAGAGCGACCACCACGTCTAGGACCAGAACCCTGTTTGTCTCCTGTCCTTTGCTATGTATCTGGAAGCTTTACATAAAGCAAAGTCAGAGCTACTTGTGTTTCCTTCCTCATGTCCACAGGCAGCTCCTCGAGGATTGGGGTTTATTTAAAACAGGTCTAAGCACAGAGGCAAGCTCTCATGAATCAGAAGAGTGCCTTCCAGAGTTCTGTTCAAGGCAGGGCACTCTGAGCCATCTCCACAGAGAACAATTTACAGTGTGTCCCACCATTTATGTTCTTTCTCGAGCAACAGTTGACCCCTTACCATTCATGTAATTTAATTATGTGTTAAATATGTAAATATAGCAAAAGAAAAGTCCATGAATAGAAAAGTTGTCCACCCGCTAAAACCTCTTCAGTGTTTAGCCCAGAGTGGTGTCGAGTTGGTCGTGTTTGGGCTAATCCACCCTTCAGTTACAGCTCAGAGCGAAGTTTAATTCTGCTCTTAAGGAGAGTCTTTTCATCCTGTTCACTTACAAACAATGAGATTTCGCCGATTTGAGCAGAGTCATTGAACCTGGAACTCTCACCCGCCCACTAGAAGAGGCTGTGGTAGCAACACAGGCCTGGTTTACAGTTGGGATTTATGTGTGCCTGGATCATCGATCGGCATTGGTTAAATCTGATTCTGGAATGAGCACTGAGACACAGCTGCTCAAGGCAGAATTTAAAGTGCCAGTAGACTGATAGCTTCTTCAAATGAGCATACATACACACAGACGCAATACTGAATCTGAATAGTCGTAAAGACTATGTAACAAGTAGCACTTCAGTTAGGGATACCACAGGCGTATCATTAGCTGGTGGGTCTCTATTCTGGGCCCGGAATGTTGGTTCATCTATCAACTAGGTCCACCAGACTTAAATATCTATTTTTAATGATACAAGAATGGGTTATTTAATTATGAAAAAAGAAAGGAAATGAAATTAATATTTGTTTAGTATCTATTACAAATTAGACCCTGTGCTAGGTGATTTATTTGCATTTATTTAATTCCTACAACGATTCCATGAAATCGGTGTACTATCTCATTGCACAGATAAGAAAACTAAGGTTTAAAGAAACTAGGTTAACTCTTTCATGGTCAAAGGAGTCAGGATTCACCCAGGACTTCAGCACTCCAAAGTATTATGGATTCTTTGAAAACAGGTGGGTCTATAGTATAGAATGAGAACTATATACAGTTTACTAGAAGTAAATGTAAGAGTTAGTATGCACAACACACTACAAATGAAGTACAATAGTAATTTCCAGTCTCTCCATTTTCCCATTAGAAAGTGGTAAAACCTTAAACAGAGTGTAGGCAAGAGACAACGCTGTCTGAGATGCTTTGAATCATCCTCTTTTCATCATCCCAGTCGCCTGAAGTTATCCCAAATGACATGCTACAAGCCTGAAAAAGCCTTTATTACTTTCTGCCGAGAATTCTCAATTTGTCTGTCTGCAATTTCTCCAAGTTCTGACTTAAACCAGAGTCTTCATCAACTGGACTTCTAAACTTTCTTATATGCTGCAAACTTAAAAGGATAGGCTGCCCTGGCCAGTGTGGCTCAGTGGTTGGGAGTCATTCTGTGCACATAATTGAAGATTTTTCTTGGGCATCGCTGGTTCACTTCCCAGTCAGGGCACATGCCCAGGTTGTGGGCTCGATCCCTAATAGGGGGCGTGCAGGAGACAGCTGATGAATGTATTGGTCTCACATTGATGTTTCTCTCTCTCCCTCTCCCTTCTTCTCTCTCTAAAAATCAATTTTAAAAATCGTTTTTAAAAAAAGGATAGGCTAATGTGTGCCTGGTTAGGATCCACCTTTTACTCTTACCTTGGTCTGACAGGTGTTTTATAAATAACCTCTAACATGCTTCAATGAAATCAAAGCCCAACATATCTCCAAAGCTTAGGTTGGGGCCTTGGCATTTTCTACATGACAAGAAAACTCAGCAAAAGCTCTTGAAGTTCACAAAAAACTGAAATGCCATGAACTGATGAACAAGAAAGATGTGAGGTGAAAGCCTGGGATGCCCCACCCATGAGCCACCCATCAGCTGCTGTACTAATATGCTCAGTATCGCCACTCTCCCAAGGAACATCTGAAGCTCCCGAAGTTTGAATTTTCCCTAAAAAAAGAAGGGAAAGAAGCATGTAATTTAATTACTTTTAACTATTTAAGTACAGCAAAAAAGTTCATGAAGAAAAAGTTTTCCCACCTGAAAACAATCTTGTGTTTATCACAGTAGTTGTGTGGGAAATGCAACTTGTCTAGTGCTGTCTAAAGCAGTAGGCAAAACAGATTCCAGAAACTGGAAGTGGGAAAAGCAGAATACTAGGAAAAATCTATGTCCAATTTTTTCTAGTTCAATGTAGTAGTCAAAGCTACGTAAGGAAGAACTGATCAAGGAGACTTGACATAGGAATTATGGACCACATAAAATTAGTCAATGAACCTAATGAAACTACCATGTGAATAACAAAAGCAGCAGAACTATCAGGAACATAATAAACTTTCAAAAGCATCAACATTTGAAAGGAACCCGGTACCAAAATTGTAAGTACCCAACCTTTTCCACTCTAGAAACTCCTGTTAAGTGCCTTACAAAACCTATGTAGCATATGCAGGATGTTCCTGTTCCAGAATATTTTCTTACAGAGTTGCCCATAGGAAACAAGGCCATTGCTGATTAAGTGGCTATTAATTTCAGAGGAATTTAAAAAGAACAATCATACTGTGACTCTGGAGGATATTTCTTTTTTAATATATTTTTATTAATTTCAGAGAAGAAGGGAGAGGGAGAGAGAGAATCATTGATCAGCTGCCTCTTGCACACCCCACACTGAAGATTGAGCCCACAACCCAAGCATGTGTCCTTATCAGGAATCAAATGGCACCCTCCTGGTACATAGGTTGATGCTCAACCACTGAGCCATGTGAACCAGGCTGGAGGATATTTCTTATTTTAATCATGCCACAAAAGATGTGCAGCTGAGAGGCTTAAAGAATGGTGTAGCTAAAATAGAGTCACATTTCATTATTAAGTCTATATCCATCCTGGAAGCCCAATGCAAAAGACAACCATCAAAAGAAACAAGGGAAATTATATTAAAAACAAAACACTATGGCTTGTCTTCCAACCCATCTTACGTAAACACAGTAACTGCTAGAAGAAAATTCAAAGAACTTTAGTGATAAGATTACAAGTACTCCTTGTTATAAAAATGTCAATGCCCAAGAAAAGTCTTCAATTAAATACATAAGCAGTCATAACAATATACTCTTCAGATGTTTCACATCTTTGCAGTCCCTGGAACACCTTTCCCTCATTCTCTAGGTTCACCTCCTTGCTCCCACTCTCTGTAGCAGAGATGGAGAGTTGCTCACCAGGCTCCAGATGTGAGCCTCAGAAGGTGCTGAATCCAGTCATTACACGTCAGGAAAGCTAGCCATGTTGTCTTACTCTTTCCTCAGACATCTCCTTTCTCAACCCTTTAATCATCTTTATGACTTTCTCTGGAACTTTCTCTCCAAATCATAGAATCAAATGGTTTCCAAGCTGAAAGCGGAATTATCAAGGTTATCTGGCCTTTTATAGAAGAGAAAACTGAGATCCAAAGACACTGCGTGACATGCAGAATGTCTCCCATATGATTACTGCTGCAGGTTATTTTTTATTGTGGCAAAGTACACATAACATAAAATTTAACATCTTAACCATTTTTAAGCACACAGTTGAGTGGTATTAAGTACATTCACGCTGTTGTGCAACCATCACCACCATCCATCTCCAGAATTCTTTTTATCTTACAGAAACTCCCCACCTCCCCCACCCCCTTAGCTTCTGGCAACCACCATTCTGCTTCCTGTCTCTATGAGTTTGACTACTCCAGATACCTCATATAACTGGAATCATATACTATTTGGCTTATTTCCTTGAGTGTAATGTCCTCAAGGTTCATCCATATTGTAGCATGAGTTGTAATTCCTTTTTTAAAAAATTTGTTTCTCAATTACAGTTGATGTATAATATTATATTAGTTTAGGTCAGGTGTACAACTATGTAGTGATTATACATTTATATGATGCAGTGATTATACATTTTTATACCTTGCAAGTATTCATCTCAATAAGTCTAGTACCCTTCTGATGCCACAAATAGCTATTACAATACTACTGACTACATTCCCTAGGCTTTACTTTACATTCCCATGACTAATTTTATAACTGGCAATTTGTACTTCTTAATCCCTTTTACTTTTTTATTAGTACCCATATCCCCAACCCCTTCCCATCTGGGCAACCATCAATTGATCTCTGTATCTATTTACTGATGCAGTTTTAACTAGAAATAATGGATTCCAATTCCCATAAAAACATATTACCTGTTCTGTTCAAGATTAAATGTGTACAGGTTATCCTTGCTTTACACAGTTCAAATATGAAAATTTTTTTGGTTACCACAGATTAGTTAAATGATACCACCAACAGCACAACATGGTTCATATTTCGGTTATCAGAATGTATTAACTGTAATTGCATAAAGTGGACACTCTACAGCTAGCTCTTCCATCCACAAATCACTATGTAAAGAACAGATGAGCATCATGATCAGGAACCAATCACATCACTTCTTTCAAAATCTGCTGGTGATTGGTCACCACACAGCTGTTATCCACACACAGACAGCACACCATGCAGTTGTGCAGTGGCCTATCTCCCAGAAATACATATACAACAAGAAGAGGGAACCAGCCAGCCAACAGAGGTACAAAGAAATGCAAAATGATAGTGCTGGAAGTAAAATTTGGATTTACCATAAATGGAGGTATAAAAGAAATAGCTGCTGGTGGGAATGGGGACCCTGCTGCTGTTCGATAGTCCTGACACACAGGCAAGTTTATCAACATAAAGGAGGAAAGTGGTTGTGATGAAAAGGAAGAAGCTGTCCCAGAGGAAATGATGCTGATAAAAAATTTTTACACTAAAGGAATTCTCAGTGATAATTCACAACATTGAAAGCATAAGGGATAAAATGTTGGACGCTGACACAAACTAAGAAAGGAGTATGACAATTCATCAAGGCACAGAAAAAGTTCTTGTTCTGTATCAGAAATTACAGCACAAGAAGACAGACAGCAAGCATGTTGAAACTACTCTTGGTAAGTTTTACAAAGAAATAAAACACTTTAATTCTCAAATGTTTCTAATGTTTTAAATTACAGTATATTAAATAAGTATTAGTTTTACTATTATTTGTCATTTCCCTATTGTTTATAATTGAAAATATGAGAGTTTTTGGTGCTTTGACAAAAAACGTTTACAGGTCAGGAAACAATTGTAATTTTTCCATTAGTAGGGCTAACCTAAAATAAAATCTCCTTTTTACTTCTGGTAGAAGCTAACTAAAACTTAGGTTAGGGGTGATGAGCTCCTACAAGCTAGGGGAATGAAGAGACATTATTACATTTCCTTAACTAGAAGCAACCACCATATCTTGGAGTCCCCAGGGTGTGCCAGGGATCGATCCATCGTGACAACACTGTGAGACAGGGAGTAAGTGACTTGTCCAAGCCACTTGGCAGAGCTCAATTCCAAAACCGGTTCTCCAGACTCCAAGCCACCCTCTCTGCCCACCCCTCCACCGCCTGCCCAGTCATCTGGTGGAAGGATGGCAACTCTTATGAAGGATGGATATTCCTACATCAGAATCCATAATAAACAGCAGTGGCAAGTAACATCTTTGTGGGAATGTTGGCACGGGACGATTAACCAACGGCCAGACCAATCATAATTCACATTCCTGCCTCTCAAGGAAGAAAATATGTGTATTCCACATTACTTATTTATTTTTCAGTATGCAACATTTAAAGACAACGGGTGTTCTTCTTTAAAGCCATGGTCCTTCCGTTCTCATCTTCTGCCTGAGCTATAGCCTATGATGCCCTCACATAATAAATCAAAAGTCACTTCAGAATGGGCCTCATTCAAAACACACACATGCTTTGCTGGTCTGGGCCTCTCTAGCACACCTATGCTCGTATTCCCAGATCTACAACTCTTCTATTGGATCCTGAGCTGTTTTAAATCAAATCCATTCGTCTCTTTCACAGCAAGGAAGCCCCCTTCGGATCCCTTTTCAGATCTATTTCCCTTATCTAATATTTAAAGGAGAAAAATCCAGAAGATTTTTAGAAGTCTCAATCCATTTCAAGTCTTTAAGGTTTTTTAAAGACTCAAAGATCATCAAGGGAAGATCATCCATAACACCATTTGTTCTGGTACCCGGTGGCAGGGAAGCATGTTGCCCGCTGGAAACAGTGGCAGACTGCCAACTATCTGCAGAAAATGACTTTCAAAGGTTGCACAGAATAGAAATATTGTGGGGCACAAAGTGATGCATTTCTCAATGATACCACTTACAATAGTATTTAGTGGCTTCTTCCATGTAACTGAGAAGGGGGGAAACATGGAGTAAACTAAGTAAAACAAAACAAAACAAAATAAAACCCTTAGTATCAATCTCCACTTTCAGGTATATAAGTTAATAAACATTTTATCATGTCATCAGTTGATAGTGGCCATAGATAAACCATAAGGGACAGAATTGAGGCACAGTTAAAACTTAAAATTCCATGTAATACCATCCGCACCTCGTGTCCATGTTAATATAAGCAAATAATCCAGACTTAGACAACAAACTCTGCTGTCGCCCTTCATTCTCAAGCATTTCCTCCCCCAAATTCTTTCTATTACAGCAAATCTTTGTTGCATCCACTAACCTACAACAACCATCTGGACAGAAAGTTCCTGAAAGGTAGAAAGGACCCCCCCCCCTCACATACACCAACTAGCCTATGGGGAGCTGTGTGATGAGAACGGAGCTCAGCCTGTCAACGTGGAGCTGCTCCATGGATGACCACACAGGCCTGCGACGATTCCCCGATTCCCCGAGAGCTGAGCTCTCTAAGGACACTGTGAAAAGGTCAAGATCCACCCCAAAGTATTAACCAGTTAACTACCACACGTCCAAAACGGAAACCATCCCCACATGCCACAATATTTTGAATTTAATTTAAAAAAAAATCAACTTGCAACAAATATTATAAAAATACCTATATTACCCACAATTCGGGTGTTCTTGAATATCTTCAGCTGAAAATTCTCACGAAAATGATTTTAAAGTTGGTCAGGGCTGCCACTTAGGGAAAACATTTTTTTTATAGACGCGCATGGCGTGTGGGGAAGGTCTGCCACTGCGTCTACAGACGCTTATGGCGTACAACGGGTTAAGAAGATCTGTTCCATAGGCAGAACCCCTTCCTAGGCTTGACCCAATCTTCTCGGTATAAGCCCCCTTTAATGTCAACCCCGTGGATTCCATGGCACAAGCTGGCTGAGGTGGGTGAAGAAGGGGGTGGGGCAGGTATGGCTTGGAGCCCAATTCAAGCTACCTTAACATTCATATTTGGAAATGTCGTTGATTGCCAATGTTTTCGTCCCCCTTCCCAGGTAAAACTCAAAATTCCATGTAATACCATCAGCACCTCATGTCCATGTTAATACAAGCAAATAATCCTGAATTGCCGGCTAGAATAAACTTCACACAAAAATTTGGCAATACACAGGTCAATAATCAGTATCCAATGATGGGTGTGTAAGAAATGAGTATAACTGAAACCCAAATAAGAGCATTTTAGAAAAAAAATGATCACAAAATATACCTCAATACAGTCCTAAAAGCCCAACAGCAAGACTGTTTAGCTCTATGAAGGAATTTAGAAGACCTGACATCAATTAATAAAAGTAAGTCACTTTAGTAGTAATAGCACAAAACATACATGATATGAAACTGTGAATCAAGAGCTAAGGAAAACATAAGGCAGCTGGTCCTAGGAGCAGATGGAGTGGATTTCCAAACCCTATTTGGAAAACTTGTGGGATGAATATATGGTACTGTACTTTAGTAATAATTCAAAGCCTTCGTAATATTTTTAGTATTACCCAAATATTTTATTTTCTAACCCACATTAGTCCATTATGCTTACCCAGAACTTCTACACTGTGTACAGTACTAATTTTAAAAAGGTTTGAGCCCAGTGGAATAAAAGGATTTCAAGTATTATGTTCTCTTAGGTTAGAAGCATCAAAAACACATTTTAGTACAATTTCAAATGCTCCACGATATTATTTTAGTTGAGAGAAATCTTGAAATAAAACTTCCTTCACTGTGGAATGCTTCTTGTATTTGTCATGAATTAAAACAAATCCAACAAAAACCAAACCCCATGTCATTCGTCTGCCCCCGATTCTTACAAAAAGAGAGGCGCATGTGTGCTTGAAAGTGTGAGGATATTTGTGCATATCTCACACACACACACACACACACACACACACACACACACACTGCACTTTTCCTCCTCTTAATCTGGCCTTTCAGGTCTCTTTGTAGATTAATACCTGCCCACCTGGCTGGCAGACCTTTCACGGTGTGCCCTTCAAGATTAAAAAAGAGGAATCAGCACAGTTTGAAAACAGACAATGACAACCCCATGGAGGGCTGGAGAGAGAAAGGAACTAAGGGCAAGACCCAGACAGACACGCTAACAGAGACTCTCAAGGAAATCGCTTCCAACCAGGGTCTGGGGCTATGCAGCTAATCAGGCAGGTATTCAGCTCTTCACTTCTGCAGACTTGCTTAGCATCTAAATCGGCTGTCTGCCCAGGAGGATGAGGTAATGTCTAGGTTTAATGCCAAAATCTCTCTCACTGGCAGGACACATCGGGTAAATATTTCTACTGCAGGAGACCACATTCATTTAACGCTGCTGCCAGTTTTATTATTGTTATTATGCTCATTAATATTAATACTTAGCCACCCTACCTGTTTAAGATTGAAAATGGGAAAGGAAGGGTTTTTGCTGAAATCGTGTCAGCAGGCATGGGAGGAAGAGAGTAAGCCTCCCACTCCACTCCCCACCCCCGTTTTCCCCTGACAATGACAGCCACAGCACTGGCCTCCTGCAACCCCTCTCACACACCGGGGCTGCACAGAGACCCCTGCCCCCTGCCACGCCTCTGCTGGTGGCTGTGATCTGGAACCCCTGGGGTTGATCCCCATTTCATCCTGTCAGTGAGAGTGGGTGAAGAAGGGGGGTGGGGCAGGTAGGGCTTGGAGCCCAATTTAAGCTACCTTAACACTTATAATATTTGGAAACGTCACTGATTGCCAATAGTCTCGTCTCCCTTCTTATAAAAAAAATCTAAATTTGCTACACCATTGATTTTGATTTGGGATGACCTTTTTGTCCGACCTCACACATAAGGGCACCATGGTGCTGATACCCAATAGGTCGCATAACTTGTTCCTTGATGATCTGTCTCTGGTTACTGTCAACAATAGGCATTCACGTTGAAGCATATTATCTCACAGAAACATTTACAGAAATGCTCAAGGCTTCTTTAATTTAAATAGTCCCTGTTGTTACTGGATGAGGTCTCTGACGTCAGCCTTATTCAGTAAAAAGATGGGACTTTTTGCCTGGCGGTGTGGCTCTGTGGTTGAGTGTTGGCCCACAAACCAGGAGGTCACAGTTCGATTCCTGGTCAGAGAACATGCTCAGATTGCGGGCTCAATCTCCAGCAGGGGGTGTACAGGAGGCAGCTGACCAATGATTCTCTCTCATCATTAATGTTTCTATCTCTCCCTCTCTTTTCCTCTCTCTAAAATGAATTAAAAAAAAATTTTAAATGGAACTTTTATTCTGGGAGTCAGCAACTGAATGTCAACCTTCACATGAGTTCACAAAGGGACCACCTAGAAGGGATAATCAAACTCTCACAATCTTATTCCTGTCACCAAAATGTTGGGAATAATGCTTCCCTCCCATAGGCATTATTCCAGGGAGGGGGCAAGAATGCATGATGCCAAGGCAAAACACCCAAGTATTATGTGTGAACAACAGGAAAGAATGTCTGAGACCTGGAGAGAGAGAGAGAGAGAGAGAGAGAGAGAGAGAGAGAGAGAGAGAGAGAGAACTCTTCACTCTGACATCACCTACATCACAGGAAGGAGGAGCTCTGGAGAAGGGAGTCAGGAGACAACTCACATGTGCCAAGAAGGGAAAATAAACAGAGAGATGCTATTCTGTGCTTGATTAGGGCCAGCCCAACCCAGCCAGATGCTAAGATCTCATATCCACTGACTCTAAGAGGTTAGCTGAATATTTGTTAAATAGATCAAACAACCTTCTGTTAACAAAGAGTTTGGAGTTATTCCTAACATTTCCAAGTTTCAGAGTCTTGGGCAACATGTGTAAACCTGATATGTGCTTCTAAATGGGAAACCAAAATTATCTGTGAATCAGGAAGACGGCAGGTGGGAACTGGAGATGGGATATGAGAAGTGGTGATTTCTTTATTATTAGGAGGGTGAAAACCTGGCTGCTTCCAATATTGGAAAGAGAGTTGAGAGTGAAAAAAAAGGGGGTTGTGGAGGTTTTCCTCCACACAGCTGACAAAGGTGTGTGGTCAGAAGAATTTCTTCAATATCATTTCTTCAATATCAATGGCTTCCTTCCATTGTGATAAAAGAAAAGTAAGGCCCCCAAAATGTGTTTTGATCTGATATTCTGACATGAAAGCCACTTGCAACTTCTTTGGGGCTTAGTGAACTCTTTTTTGAAAAAATGGTAACAATTAAGGCAGGTAAAATTGTACAGTAGTCACCTTATCAAAAATGCTATAAGAACCCTTTCTGTAAGTTGTAAAAAAAAAACACAAAAGCTAAATAAAATTCCCTAAGAAGTCTAAACTTTAGTTAGATTGAAGAATGCTCATTATGATTCAGGCAATAGGCTGAATGGAAATTACTAATAAATTGAACATTATGGCTTTAAAACTCATTAATTCATCTTACTGCATTTCCTGAATACATGCACTTTTAATGTTTTGTTTAGCTAATAAAAATACAGTTTTATTATATTATTTCTTGACATTCAATTTTATTTTATATTAGTTTCAGGTGTACACACCATAGTAATCAGAAAACCACATGATCTACAAAGTGATCCCCTGATAGTTCAAGTACCCACCTTGCACGATACACAGTTATTATAATATTATTAATTATATTCCCTGTGCTGTACTTTACATTCCCATGACTATTCTGTAACTACCAATTTGTATTTCTTAATACCTTCACCTTTTTCACCCAGCCCCCTTCCCCGCTGACAATCATCACTTTGTTCCCTGCATCTGAGTCTGTGTCTGTTTTAGTTGTTTATTTTGTTCTTTACATTCCACACATAAGGGAAATCATATGGTATTTGTCTTTCTCTGTCTCACTTATTTCACTTAGCATAATAACCACTAGGTGCATCCTTGTTGTCGCAAATGGTAAGATCTCATTCTTTTGTATGGCTAAGTAATATTCCATTGTATATGAACTGGGCAAAAGTAGGTTTACAGTTGTGAGTGTGCGAAAGTTTATTCTTGTATTATTTATTAATTATTGTATTATTGGTTTGTTACACTGTAAACCTACTTTTGCCAAGCCCTGTATATGTACCACAGCTTTTTTATCCACTAGTCTATTGATAGATACCTAGGTTGCTTCCATATCTTGTCTATTGTAAGTAGCACTGCAATGAACATAGGGGTGCATGTATCTTCTTGAATTAGTGTTTTAAGTTTCCTCAGATATATACCCAGAAGGGGGATTGCTGGGTCATAAGGCAGTTCCATTTTTATATTTCTAAGGAAACTCCATTCTGTTTTCCACAGTGGCTGCACCAATTTGCATCCCCACTGACAATACACAAGAGTTCCCTCTTCTCTACATTCTCACCAATGCTTGTTGTTTGTTGATTTATTGATGACAGTCTAACAGGTGTGAGGTAATATCTTATTGTGGTTTTAATTTGCATTTCTGTGATGATTAGTGATGTTTAGCATCTTTTCATATGTCTATTGGTCGTATGTATGTCCTCTTTAGAAAATGTCTATTCAAGTCCTCTGTTCAGTTTTTAATTAGATTGGGGGTTTTGGTGTTGAATTATATAAGTTTTTAAATAAATTTTGGATGTTAACTCCTTAGTGAATGTATCATTAGCAAATATTTCTCTCATTCAATAGGTTGTTTTTTGAAATTTTGTTAATGGTTTTCTCTGCTGTGTAAAATCTTTTTAGTTTGATGTAGTCCCATTTGTTTATTTTTTTCTTTTGTCTCCCTTGCCAGAGGAGACATCAGAAAAAAAATATTGCTAAGAAAATGTCAGAGAGTTTACTGCCTATACTTTATTCTAGTTATGTTTTGATTTTTGTTAATCCTCACCTGAGGATATTCTTTCCATTTTTAGAGAGAGTGGAAGGGAGGGAGGGAGAAAGAGAGAGAGAAACATCCATGTGAGAGATACACATGGACTGGTTGCCTTCTACATGCACTCAGACTGGGGCTGGGGATCAGCCTGCAACCCAGATATGTGCCTTTGACCAGGAATTGAGCCTGTGACCTTTCAGTGTGCTGGCCAGTGCTCTAACCACTGAACACACCAGCCAGGGCTATTCTAGGAGTTTTATGGTTGCAGGTCTTACAGTTAAGTCTTTAATCCATTTTGAGTTTATTGTGTATGGTGTAAAAAAAATGGTTGTTTCATTTACTGCATGTATCTGTCCAGTTATCGCAACATCATTTACTGAAGATACTCTTTACCCCACTGTATATTCTTACCTTCTTTGTCATATACTGATTAATGATATAGGCGTGGATTTATTTCTAGGCTCTCTATTTTGTTCCATTGATCTATGTGTCTGTTTTTACAGCAATATCATGCTGTTTTGATGACTACAGCCGTGTAGTATACTTTATTAACAGCTAGCATGATACCTCCAAATTTGTAATTTTTTTTCTCAAGATTGCTGTGGCTATTTGGAGTCTTCTGTGGGTCCATATAAATTTTTGGATTAGTTGTTCTAGTTCTGTGAAAAATGGCATGGGTATTTTGACAGGGACTACATTAAATCTATAGATTGCTTTAGGTAGTATCGGCATTTTAATGATGTTAATTCTTCCTATTCATGAGCACGGTATGTGCCTCCATCTATTTGTGTCTTCAATTTCTTCACTGTCTATACCTTTTTGAGTACAGGCCTTTTACCTCCTTGGTTGAATTTATTCCTAGGTATTTCATTATTTTGATACAATTGTAAATGGAATTGATTTTATTTATTTGGGTCTTCTCTATTTTTTTCTTGTTGGATGTGGTTAAAGGTTTATCAATCTTGTTTATCTTTTCAAAGAACAAGTTCTTGGTTGCACTGATTTTTTTGTGAGTTTTTTAGACTCTATTTTGTTTATTTCCATGATGATCTTTATTACTGTCTTCCTTCTACTCACTTTGGGCTTTGTTTGTTCTTCTTTTTCTAGTTCCTTTGGGTGTATAAAGTTAGATTGTTCATTTTGATATTTTTCTTGTTTTTTTGACAGGACTGTATTGCTATGAATTTCCCTCTTAGAAATGCTTTCCTTGTGTCCCATAGATTCTGGTTTGCTGTATTTACTTTTCATTTGTTTCAAGATATCTTTTTATTTCTTCTTTGATCTCACTGGTAACCCATTCATTGTTTAGTAGCATGTTATTTGGCCTTCATGTGTTTGTGAGCTTTTCAGGGTTTTTTTTGTGAGTTCTAGTTTCATACTATTGTGTTGAAAAGGATTCTTGATATGATTTCAATCTTCTTAAATTTACTGAGACTTGTTTTGTGCCCTAACATGTGGTCTATCCTGGAAAATGTTCCATATGCACTTGAAAAGATGTATATTCTACTGCTTTGGGTAAAATGCTCTAAAAATATCAATTAATTCCATCTGTTCTAATGTGTCATTTAAGGCTGCTGTTTCCTTATTCATTTTCTGTCTGGAAGATCTATCCATAGCTGTCAATGGAATGTTGAAGTCCCCTACTATAACTGTACTAGAGGCCCAGTGCACTGGTATGGTCTCCAGCAGCCGCTGGCTGCCGCCTGGATACTCCCTCCCTTCCCCCAGCCGGCCACACACCCTGGTCGAACTCCTGGACAAATTCCAGGAGGAGGGGACAATTTTCATACTATGCTTTTATTACATAGGATTACTGTCGATCTCTCCATTTATAGCCATCAGTATTTGCTTTATATATTTAGGTGCTCCTATGTTGTTTGCATAACTGTTTACAAGGGTTAATCCTCTTATTGGCTTGATCCCTTTTCATTAGGTAATGTCCTTTGTCTCTTCTTGTAGCATTTGTTTTAAAGTTTATTTTGTCTGATATAAATATTGCTACTGCAGCTTTTTTTTTCATTTCCATTTGCATGAAATATCTTTTTCCATCCCTTTATTTTCTTTGTTTGTCTTTTTATCTGAAGTGGACCTCTTGGAGAGAGTATATATATGGTCTTGTTTTCTTATCCATTCAACTACTCTTGCAACAGTTAATTCATTTACATATATTGATAGGTACATAGTTATTGTCACTTTATTATTCATATTTATGAACACACAATTTTAAAAGATTATTAATTCCAACTTTTGTGCTGCTTGGTTACCTATCTTCAACCACTGAGGTACCCGTTGCAAGGTTGGCCACCTTCGATTTGCTAAAGCAAATAAATGTGTGAGCATGACATTTTATACTCTGTGGGTTTAATTTGCTTACTTAATGCAGTGGTTTGGACATAAACCCTGAAATTGCACTCTTTTCCTCTGACCTCCTAATCCCTTTATAAACCTCAACTAGGAGACTTTGACTGTAATAACAACACCAAGAGTCAGATTTCTATGATGTCCTTCTCTCTGAAACCATCGGATGCTGTGACCCAGTTCAGTGCCAATTCTTGACTCTCCCTAACTCTAAACACTCTAAATTTAACTGGATATTTTACAGGCTGAATTCTGATCTCTTCTGCTCTTCACCCCCACTGGGAACATGGCTTAACTTACACAGCAAAGATTTAGGTTAGATGAAAAGATAGAATTAATATTTTCAACAAAAGACTCGTTAAACATTAGACTGTGCTACTGACTTTGGAAACCTCATCCCCTGAAAATCTTTTAACAGAATCAAGAGGGAGGATGAGAGGGTCACCCGTTCACCCCCAAATTTCAAGCAAGACCCTACAAAAATCATTCTGGGCGGTGAGGCTGCCTTATTTTTAAGGTGTGATTTTTTTGTTGTCCAGAGGAGCAGATTCCACAATCTTCCTTAATAACTGACTCTAGTTCCTGGCAGTCTTCATGACTCAGGATTCATTTCCGTATGCTTAACCTAAACCTTCAAAGCTGCCGCTACGCTCACTTCCCCCTGTGCTCTCATTGGTTCTGATGCGGAGCAGCTGGTGCCTGTCCCCTCTGCATGATCACTCTTCCTGCTCCTCCAGACACAGCCAAGTATCCTCCAGGCCAAGAAGGGGTGGCCGGAAGGATGGCAGGAGAATCTAAAGAGCCTGCGGTTTGATACAGAATTAAAAGAGGGATCTTAAAAGGCATGGGTAGGGAGGAAAAATCAACAGGGAAAAATTCCACAAAGAGGCCAGCAGGTGAAGGCAAAGGCAATGTGACTGAGTTAGGAGATGAATGGAGATCTTTGAGTTTGCTTAAATTTTTTAAAAGAACAGTGCTGGTGATGTTTCTATGTGATCTAGGTGAGGCATATAATCCCTCTGAGTGTCAGCTATCATCTCAGTACAAAATGAATAACTTAATTGCCTAAAGAAAGTGGGCTAGACCCCAATGACCTTAGAAGTCCTTTCTTGTTCTAGAATTTGTAATTTTATTAGCTTATACCTGACGTATCTTAACTACACTAACGATTATTGACCAAATTCTGAGAAACGGCTAAGGGAAGATTTCAGAATCCTTGATATATGTCTTTACTTTGTACTAAGCCACATTAGTCGTCACAATCACCTTTCAAGAAGACCATCTCACGCATGCTTCAGCCAAGGAGAAAAACACACCCTTGTATTTCCTGTAAAAGATAAATAAATGGACTCACTGCAAGTGACAGCACCAAAGTTATTTCTTATGTTCATGAACAGAAAACGTTTTATTGACAAAAGGCAGGCTTAGAAAAATAGATGAGATACATCTACAATTTCACTTGTCAGTAAAATGTTAAGCTCTGAGATTTGTCAACTAAAGAACAAAAGTGATTTGTGTTCGATTCCCGCCTTAATTCCAGATTCCCTTCCCCCATCTACATTCACTTTTTTGACCCTGGAATTGAAACTGTTCCCTAATTTACAAAATGAGGCCATTAGACCAAATGATTTCTGATTTCACTCCTGTGATGAAACTTTATATTTATAGATGGAGGTTGGAATTTTAATAGTCTTTCCTCAGAATTCCACTACACAAGCCCTTCTCAATAGTCCCATACATTTAGATTAAGAGGTCATTTTCTCAATGATTTACTCGCTGTGAAAACTTGGTGAACTTGGAAATCTCTCCTCAATGCCAAATAAGACCTTAAGAACTACTGTAACTGCCGTGCTGGGAGGCTGGGGTCGCTAGGGCTGAGTTATAAAGGGTTGAATTGTACCTTAAAATGAATACTAGTCCATTAGGTTCACTCTCACTATTGTAACAGCAGGAAAAAAAGTGTTTCTTGAAAGACATGTACAGAGAGAAGACACCAAATTATAAATGATCATTTTACAAGATTTGTGTAACAATCATTTCATCATTCATTGATAAGCCTATATCCTAGGAGGCAGTGGGGGACACCCAAACTTCTTACAAGTTACACATTTTCTTAGAGGTTACGTAAGTTCCCACTATAAATGTCATTTATTTAATGCATATTATCTGTAATATAGGCACACTGTGAACATGAGTTATAAGAAAAATGGTTGAGCGTGGACCCAGGAACCAAGGGTTCGTGATTCCATTCCTAGTCAGGCAAATGCCTGGACTGTGGGCTCAATCCCCAGTGGGGGACATGCAGAAGGCAGCTGACGGATGATATTTCTCTCTCATCAATGTTTCTATCTCTCTATCTCTTCCTCTCTCTCTAAAAATCAATAAAAATATATTTTAACAAAGAAAGTATATTTTACCTGTTTTATAAAACTCGGACACAGACTTGAGAGAAGTCCTTGAGGCAGATTCTGTTTCAGTGGCCATAGGGCACTGTGATGTCATTAAGGAAAAGCTTTCACAGACTTCAGTAACGAAGCTCTTCCCGGAGGCCGGCTGGAAATGAATCCTACTAAGGTCTCTCTTTTTTTCTTTTTTAACTAAAGGCCTTTGAAGCAGAATTTAGATCAGCCGTGGGCAAACTACGGCCCACGGGCCGGATCCGGCCCGTTTGAAATGAATAAAACTAAAAAAAAAAAAAGACCGTACCCTTTTATGTAATGATGTTTACTTTGAATTTATATTAGTTCACACAAACACTCCATCCATGCTTTTGTTCCGGCCCTCTGGTCCAGTTTAAGAACCCATTGTGGCCCTCGAGTCAAAAAGTTTGCCCACCCCTGATTTAGATGAAGTTTTTATTTCCTCTTCCAGTGAATATATGCTTTTGTGTCAGACAAGCCAAAAGCCACCAGAGTTGGAGTACAGTGAGTGTCAATATTTAATCTGTCCCTTCCGTTTCCATTTTAAACCACAATGCATCATCTCGGCCTGATTAATAACAGCCAACCCACTTCTTCCCTCCAACCGACTCCAGCTCTTTTTATTGCCAGGTAATGTTTGCAGTCAGCTGTCCTCCAAACAGGGGCAGACGCCTCCCGGAAACCACTGCTGACGGGCTCCCTCCACAGTCAAGGATGGCAGCATGGCGGCTTCTCTTCCAGGGCCAGCATGCCTGTCTCCACGCTGCAGGGCACCACCCAGCCTTCTTAGGAAGCAGGACCTCTCGAGCTGCCCTGCACACAGAGGAGAGGAAGCAAGGGCCCAACAGGGGAGGAGGGAAGCCGGATCTAACAAGCATTCCTCTTCCTGAGGACCACGGTGGGCTGTGACTGTGGCGTTAACCCCCGCCTCCCTTTGCCTGTTCCATGTACTCCTTGTCTCGGAAATAGCAGGGCCAGCAGTGCATGGAGTCAAGCAACTGTGTTCTGTCCTGAGCCCTGCACTGGGATTTCCTGGCTCAGCACACAGAAAACCACCGAATCTTGGCCTCCCTGCGTTTCTTCCTGAAAGAAGAAAAGCTCTTATGTTACAGGCCAGGCAGACTGTTCTATGAGTTAATGAAAGGATGCTATTCAAATCCTGGAAAATATTTCCAAATCATTCAAAGCAATTCCCAACTAAGAATACCCTTCTTCTCAGAACATTAGGGACACCACAGCCAGAAGCAGTATGGGGCACGCAGTATAAAAAGAGGAAAATGATTTGTTTGTTTTACATAAATTATTTTTTAGTGATTAATACTTCCAAGATCCAAATTTCTCTCTGCATTTTTTCTAGTCCAAAGAGCTGACTCCGTGGTGTAACAAAAATGCAAAAGAAACTTCATGACATTTTACACAGAACTACAGCTGTTGTGCCAAACAAGTAAACGGAAAGATTCAAACAACTGGAAAGGAAGACTAGTGCGTCAGGACCGGCCTTCGGATGAAGGGCACGCGCATTCCCAGCCTCGGTGGGCTTATAGAAATGGTTTTAAAATCGTTTGAAACAATTAAATGTACTGGTTGTGGGCAGCATGTCAAGGTAGGGGCTATGCTTTAGAATGTCCCTCTATCTACCACAGCCTTTTGCTAAGAAGAAAGACATTTGCTTGGGGAGAGATATCCCCTCCTCAGAGACTGCAGGAGTAGGGGAGCCACAGGGATGGAAGAAAGTGGGAGGTGGGGCTGTGGTCTGACCTGGTGCTCCCATGGGTGTCCAAATGACAGGAACTTTGGCAATGGCTAGAGGTCTCAGTCTTCTGGGGGGCAGGGAGACCCCTGCAGGGCATCTTCAATCTTAGGATCCTGGACATGCATCCAGCTCAGAGGTGAGTCAGGAGGGCTCTGCGCAGAGAGGGTCACGAGAGGGTCAAGCCACCACACCTAAGATTTTCCTGGAATGGATCAAAGGGCCTGAGACTCCTTCCTTGAGGCTGTCCCAGTCTGTGAGACACCCCTCCCCGCTCCTGGATAAGGTCAGACAGTGCCCCTTAGCCACGTTGTGTCTTTTTCAGGGAAGTGGGCTGTCCTGTTGGCCAGAGGAGAAGGTGTTTGTTAAGGAGCCCCTTCCTCCTGACAGACTAGGAGGGAACGAGTAGCAGCAAGCTGGAATTGGGACACAGAGGGAAGGGATACCCACTTTCATTAAACTAAATATAACAGACCTTCCACCCTTTTTTCACCTTTACAATAAGGCAAAGGGAACAAGCGAAACCCTGGGCAGCAAAAGGATGTCACCTCAGGCACAGGCAACTTGGAGCTAGAGGAAAGCATCTCAGAAAGGCGAGGTTCTGTAAGAGTCCAGGCACATGGGGAGAAATCCGAGTTTCTCCTTCCAGAGTGCCTTGCCGGCCGCTGAGAGCTTGCCAGCAGGCCGCTTGCATTCAGCTCTGTATTTCTGAGTCCTCATGGTGTCACCTCATGGTCTCCAGCCCTTCCTGGTCATCCCAGGAACATCAACATGACCCATTTCTGGCCAGACTTGGCCTATGTGGTGTACATCTTGGAGAACAGAATGACAGATGCATTTTCAATTCCTCCCTAGGTGCTTGTATATCTTTATTAGCTCTGTTATGGACCAACAGTGAATGGGGGGCAAAAACTTCATGAAAGCAACATAAATTATCTCTATGGTATTAATTATGCCCATAAAATACAGTATTACAGTGCTGGAGACAAATAAGGATGCTTAATAGCCATCCGTAAATTGATGGCAACAACTCTACTTCTCCCTCGGTGATTAATGCACAGCCTCTTTGGGGAGCTCTGCAAATTCAGTGAGCGACACCAACATGCAATGCTTTGGCATGACAAGGCACAGACCTGCGCACCGTCACCGAGTGGGGAAAGCACTGGGTGAGAAAGAGGAGATCTGTTTTCTTGGCCACTAGTTCTATATCTTATTCCTTACCTGTAAAAAGGGTATAAAATTCACTTTGGGGCCATCTGACACTCAACTCCTGCTGTTGTTTTTGAAGGGAGGCAGGGAGAATTAAGATATTTAAATACCTATCAATACCCCTTGTCTAATTGCTCAGGAAGAGTGGTGATTTTTGCCAAGCAAAACAATTACTTATAATCACAATGCCAACAGGAATCTGTATTTGGGGGAAGTTGGAAGAATGGTGTTCATAAAAGAAAATGGCATGGCACAGTACAGCTGCCTGGCCTCATTCACTATAGAGCCTCCCCTTGTCTATGGCACAGGAAGTGGGGGCTGGGAGGCTGGTGGCCATGGAGGTGGTGAGGGGCACTAGTTCTCCCCCTGAAGTGCCCCACTCTGGCTCTCTCTGCAGGCCCCCAGCCCTCACCACAGTCCAGCTCCCTGCTGTCTCTCTTGGAGACAGTGTCCACTGCTCTGAACTTGCTCACCTCCACCACACTTCTCCACCTGCCGCCTCAGAGACCTCTCACCTCCTGCCCATACCCAGGGCCAGCCGCCCTTCCCATCCCCCCAACACACACACCCACACCTACACTCCATCACTCACGCCTGTTTTGCCCGCTCTCTCCCCTTCTCCTCTCTGTAGGCCTTCCTTCTGTTATTGGCGTAATTAGCTAGTTTATTAATATTAATAGAAAAAGAATAAAGGGAAGGCCAGACATTATAAGCGTGGTCATCTGGGCAGCTTCACCAGGAAGCTAGAGCTTCATGCTCCCCAGGGAACCATGGGTCCATTCCCTGTAGATCACTGGGGGAAGGGATAGGCAAAGGGGGAGATGGGCACATGTGCGGTGAAGTGGGGTACATGGGGAAGGTGACTGCCTGGGGAGCAATGGATTGGCTAGGGGGTGGACCCCATCAGAAGCGCACAAAATCTTGAAAGGTTAATTAGGTAGTTTGAAGACGCTTCTGATTAAACCCCCAGACAAAGAGTTCCCTCTCTCTGTGCTCTTGCTTGCCCTTGCCTGTGCACTTGCCTATTCTCTCTCCATAGCCATGTGGCCTTAAGCAATGGACCCCACATGCAATGGACAGTGGCTGGCAACACAAGCTAAGCTAACCAGATACTGGACTGGACTTTAACATGGAACAGAAATTCTGGGCCATGGCCTTCATTCTGGCCCTGCTAAAGACAAGACTGGACTTCTTCCTCGGCGAGACTTACACAGATGGGACCTTGGAGGGGGACCCCCCTTAATTTTACACCATCAACAAAGCTTTGCACGAAACCCCATCAGGAAATGTTTTCCTTGTGGCACCCCAAGATCTCCACTTCCACACGCCACTCTCTCACCCACCCGCTCTACTCACCTTTCACATCCCAGCTTAAACATCACTTCCTCAGGAAGGCCTTTCCTGGCCCTCGAAGTTGGAGATCCTTATTCAGAACCCTCCCATGATTACTTATCTAACTGCTCACCTCATCCAATGAACTGCAAGCTGTGGAGGACAAATGGGACTTTGCTTATCCTGAGACCGGCGGAGTTCCAATGCCCAGCACAGGACCTGGCTTAGGGCAAGCAATTAACAAATATTTGTTGAATGAACAAATAGATGAATGATGGTGTCTGGGAACAGAACAAGGAAGAGGTCTGAGTGGTGGGGGAGGGAATTCTGGGGACAGGAACTGTGACTATGGGAGCCAAGCCTAGGATAGTATGCTCAACCTTGTCACCTCATGTCTCCTAAGCCTTCCTCTGCAGAAATCGTGCCTGCTCAGGTTTGAGCCTGAATCACCCCATCTACCCAGAAAGCAATCATGGAATTAGGGGCCTTGAGGGAAGAGAGAGCTGAGGTACAGCAGCGGGAAATGTCTCCTCGTGACTCACTGCTCCCAGCCTCTTCCTCGTGGGCATGTTCACTCTCAGAAGAGGCAGAGAATCCATCCATCTTAGGATAACAGTGGAAGGTGTCGGAGCACAGCTGTGCATGCTGTCAGTCAGGACTGACGCCATCTTCAGCCCACACTGGCATGTCTGTCTGTGGCCCGACGACGCATGCATTCACCACTTCCAGGTCAGAGCTCCTGGGAAGAATGATCTGGCTTTGCCGGAATCCTCAATTTTTACTTAGGGGATCCCTATATGTTCTTTCTTCGAGACTGACACTGCCCACACCTCTCACGGCCCAAATCTAACTTTAAAAGTATTCTTCTACATTATGAAGCTCTATTCAGGATGTTTTTAATTAAGGGCGGGGGGGAGGAATGGAAAATACTGAACTTTTATGTAATAGTGTCTTTCAAATATTTTTAGTAATTTTATCTAATTTGCTATGTTACTATATGATTCCCTCCTTTGCCAAAGTAATCAAATAATCCCCTAATGAGAATAAGAAAGGCTAATTTGATTTTCCAAATTGTAATTACACAATCATATGTTAGACTCGTTAAAAATAGTAATCAATAACCATAGCAAGAACACTGGACATGGCATCCTAGCCTGAGGTGCAGACACCCTGTGTGACGTGACACTGTGTGTGCCTGCGCCACCGTCGGCTGACCCAGAAGATGCTACTGCTATGTTTGAACTTAGCATGAGTTATTTTAAAGGCAAAACAGCAACATAATATTATCATGAGAGACTACCTTCCCTAAAATGAATAAGCTAAAAAAGCATCTAACTATTGCTTAGTGGAACAAATCTTTGGGTTTTTTGTTTAAGAACTGCTTTTGTTTTTTAAATGCTAAAAATTATTTTATGGTGAACTCCACTCTTTAAGAAAGGAATTCAACTTTATACCTATTGAGTTTACTCACATCCCTGCAAGTACATATGCTCTGCCTGTATCTATCCCCTCCGTGCTCTTAATAATGTTTTAAAATATTAGGCCAGCCAAAACTTTGCAGAGGACCATACCTAGTGCCAGACAAACTCACCCCCAGCTGTCAGGCAGGTGATGTCCCTGAGTGAAGTGGGAGTGGGCTGAGAGGAAGAGAACAGGGCAATCCTCGGGAGATCTACCAAAGACTCTTGGCCTCTGCGTGAAGGAGACAGTAAGGACCCTGGGGAACCATGTACCACTCAGCCACCACCATGGACCACTGACAGTGCAGGCCCAATGCTACTACATCTTCCCATTTTTTAAGAGAGAAACTTGACTGGCTTAGCATAAAGTTTCCTAATTTTTTAACACTGGCAGTTTATTCATAATTTTTAAAACACTGACAGACAAAACAGTGTATACACCAAACCAAACACGGGTCTGGACCAGAGTGGCCATGACTGCCAATTTGCAGCCTCTCACGTACAAAGCAGCCCCCATCTCTAAGGAAGTTACACAGGTTTACAGTCAAGGCTCTCACTTGCCTCTGCATCAAGTGTAAATTCTATTACAGGTTTAGAGATCTTTCATTGTCTGGTCCCCCAGATTAATCCAATTTATGCCGCCTATTCCCCTAACAAGCTCTCCATTCTAATAAAACCAATGTCCCGCACCCCCATGAACATACCATTTTCATTTCCATCTCTGATCCTTTGCCTAAGTTATTTTGTTCCCCTATAATAAATGGCCTCTTCTTGCCCTTCCATTCATGAGGTACAATCACATCCAACCTCTCCATACCATTTTCTTTGACTCCTCTGGTGAGTGCATCTTTTATTATCAGTACCACAATTTAGCATGGAGTCATACACTGCTTATGACTGTGAACTGTTCCATATTATTCATTTTTCCTGAAGAGGCTGTGAATTCTAGGGGAAAGGGAGAAGGTCTTGTTGGCTAGTCACAAGATCTCACGTACTTTAAGCAGGGTAACAGGAGTCCACATACCATAACATATAAAGGCATCTGGAACAGCAGCCACAAAACACACTACATTAATTAATATAAAACAGAATAGCCACTGCTAACTTGGCATTCCTTATAGTGGGAGAGAGAAGAGATGCCTAGCCTAAATGAAAAAGGTCTAGTTAAGAAAAAGGGCAAAGCACAGAATCGAAAACAGAAAACCAATGTGACATCCCTGAATTTGCCAGTCTGTTCTATTTCCTCTGGACTCAAGTCAGAATTCCATGGGTCTAAACCTTCCTTGGGGGCTTTCCAAAAACCAGGAGGAGCGAGATTAAACATGGCAGCACAGTGAGTCGATGCTGCAAGGACATGCTCCCAGGAACAAACTGGAATTACAACCAAAATACAGAAAAACTTCCTGAGTAATCAACAGAAGACTCACTGGAGAGAACCCTGATACCCAAGGACAGAAAGTGGAAACCGCATAGAAGACTAGTAGGAGGGGTGGAGGGGAGAAAGGGCTGGCTGGGCGCCCACAGATAGCAACTGAAGTTCTGGAGAGATATCTCAGCTGTAGGGGGTTGCCACTGAGAACTCTGGGATCTAATCTCCAAGCTGGGCCCCCCAGCAGAGAGCACCAAAACTGAGAAGGGTACCCACATAACATCTGGCTGTGAAAAGAAGCATGGTTGCTGTCTGCCAGGGAATTCAGGTACCCTCTTGCTGGAAATTCAGGCACCCTCTTCAAGGGCCAATACACAAAATTCCTTGTGGCTCCACCTTGTGCTCCAGCAGAGGGAGGATAGAGTGGACTGAAGCTGTGTGAGCAGAAGCCAGGATTGGGGACTCCGGGGTTAGGGCTCAGAAGGCAGACACCCCCAGTTTCCTATCCTGAGACATTCCCTGTGTGGGATAACATCTTGCCCACACAGACATTTGCCTTGCCTGGAGGGAAGAAAGTTGACCCATCAACCCTATTGGAAAACACCCTGAGGCCACTTAAGAGACTAAAAATTACTATTAGCCTCCAGGCAGAAGCAACTGCCCCACCCTGTTGCAGGGGGAAAAAACTCTCACCACACCTGAGGACAATTGCCTGGAGTGCAATTCAAGTAGGAATCCTATCAGTCTATAGCAGTGGTTCTCAACCTTCTGGCCCTTTAAATACAGTTCCTCATGTTGTGACCCAACCATAAAATTATTTTCGTTGCTACCTCATAACTATAATGTTGCTACTGTTATGAATCATAGTGTAAATATCTGATTTGCAGGATAGTCTTAGGCGACCCCTGTGAAAGGGTTGTTCAACCGCCAAAGAGGTCAAGACCCACAGGTTGAGAACCGCTGGTCTATAGGCAGAGGCAGTTTCTGGAGGCTTTGAGTCTTTGCCTGATCTAATTAGTCAGAAACAACATTTGACACTGTCCTGCACTAGAGATTGCGAGGTGTAGAGGATCTACCTAATACATAGTCACAAACCCAAACAGGCATCCAAAATGAGGAGACAAAGAAACAACCCCCAACTGAAAGGACAAGAGAATTTTCCAGAAGAGATAAATGAAGCAGAGATTAAAAAAAAAACTTATCTGAAACCAAGTTCAGAGAAATGATGTAAAGATACTCAACAGCATGAGAAAAGATATAGTAACTATGAAAAAGAACAGTTGGAAATAAAGAATGACATAGCACAAATAAAGAACAGATTGGAAGAAATACACAGCAGTTTAGGGGGAGCTGAGGATCAAATCAGTGAATTAGAAGACAGGGTTGAAAAAAATCACTCAATTAGAAAACCAAAAAGAAAAAAAAAATAAAAGACAGGAGGACAGCTTAAGGAAGCTGTGGGACAATGTGAAACGTAACAATATTAGAATAGCAGGTGTGCCAGATGAGGCAGAAAGGGAGAAAAGGATAGAGAATGTGTTTGAAGAAATAATGGCAGAAAACTTCCCTAACCTGGTAAAGGAAAGTCATACAAATTCAGGAGACACAGAGAACCCCAAGCAAGAAGAACCCAAACAGGCCCACGCCCAGACATATCATAATTAAAGTGCCAAAAATTAAAGACAAAGACAGAACCCTAAAAGCAGCAAGAGAAAAGCAAACTGTTACCTACAAAGGAGGTCCCATAAAGCTGACACCTGACTTCTCCTCAGAAACTCTACAGACCAGAAGGGAGTGGCATGAAATATGCAAGGTAATGGAAAGCAAGGATCTGAAACCAAGATTACTGTATCCAGCAAGGCTATCATTCAAAACAGATGGTCAAATAAAGAGCTTCCCAGACAAAAAAAAAAAAAGACTAGAAGAGTACATCACTACCAAGTTAGCATTACAAAAACCAGGAGGAGCCATACCAGAGACACAGAAAAACTCGGGTCCCAAGCTGCAGTGCCCAGGAAACCATGGCATCTATCTCTGTTCCATGAACCAATTTAACCCCAAACCGAACAGGATCAATACTCTTGTCAGTGACCTGACTCCAAGAGGAATACTGAACCAACCCCATTGCCTGGAGTCCTTGGGTTATCCAAGGACTAGACCCACCGAGACCTGTATAACTGTCACCTGGAGCCAGACATACCCAGCCTGACTTCAGGACTCCAAGACCCACCAAATGGGCGAATGTGTCTGGCTGGGGTATTGCACTCATTCAGAAACAGCTCGACTCTGGACAATTGTCCATGACAACTAGAGAAGCTAGAGATGGCAGGAAGCATCCAGGCTCTTCCCTTCCTGTCTAGGATTGTAGTCTGGACAAGATGAAGACAGATTTAAATGTCTCCATTTTAAAGTGAACACAACTCACCTGGCATCCTTAGGCTATAATTAGGTTTGCTTTTTCTGCCAGCTATATTCTGCCTTCAAGTGTTTAAACCTATCTGATGTGCTGGGGGGAGGTAGAGAGGAACGGAAATTCGCTGTATTCCTGTAAAGTATTTTCATTCCAGTTGAGATGCTTAATTAATGTTACTTCTACAAACAAATGCTGTTCAGAGAATAATAATGACATACTGAGATTATAAGTACATAAAAATTAACACTATCTTTGAAAGTTTGTAAAAGACAGGCAAACGTATACCTGGCCACAAAGTCTTCTTTAGATATTACCAAAGAGATTAATTTTTCCTCATAAATGCCCACTGTGAACTATCAAACCTGCCCTTTTTCATCCATTGAAAACAAAGATGTAATATATTTGTGGAACAACAATATTTATGAGACAATATAACACTTCTTAGTGCATTAACCAGGGACCTGTTGATGCATAAATAAAATCATTTTACTGCACTTGACCTTAAACTGTTTGTCCATAACCTTCCTGGCAACATGAATGCCAGCAGGTGCAAGTTAAGGTAAGAAGACAGAGAGGATGGGGGTAGGAGAATGAACAGAACCAAGGGGACTGTCAGGTGGATTTCTCATTAGCCCAAAGGACGCCCAAATCCTGAGACTTGGCTCACAGCCTTGGCAGGGTCAGATCCTGCAGACTCCACAGTGCTGCTCCTTTGTTCATATTCCTAATGTGTTTCACAGCACAGAACAGAAGCTACATTGTTATGCTTTTGGAACATTTCACGAACCTCAAGTCTTTTATCTGAAACTGAAGCCTAAATTACTTCTTTTATCTGCCGAGCTTGCTGGCCACCCCCTTCAAGAGCCTGAGTGAAAACAAGGAAGGCCAGGGCTGTCATAGGTCCAGGTTTCAGTGAACTCCACAGCATCTCAAAGTGCAGAGAGCTGATTTGATTACTGGGACTTCGGAAGACAGTTCTTCAGGAGATGTAATGTGTAAGAGAATTCACCATGGTGGTGGTGTTGGCTGGATGCAATGGAGTGAGACCCCTTCCAACAGTCATGCCTTTTTCACCCTCGATCTTAGCAGGCTCCTGGTAGGGAGGTGGCTTTGATTTCTGTGGCTAAGACAAATTCATCCAAATGAATGACTTCTGCCTAAAACCAAGCATCTAGTTTCTCTGGATCAAAATCAATACTTTTGTGCTCTGAGTTTCCTTCTTTTCGTGACTAAGATTCATGTCTACTCTTGGAACAATAAGGGGCTAGTTATTGAGTAAATTTCTTTTACAACACCAAAGACTTCAAAAAAGCCTTTAAAAAGACAACAAACAACATTGCTCTTCAAGAAAAATATAGCCTCATTAGTGAGTGATTAGCATAAAGCAGGGGAAAACTCAGTTTATGTGGATCCAGGCTGTCCAGGCAAAGCTGTTAAGTATGCAATTCTGTCTTGAGCAATCTTCTTTTCTCCTGGCACTTCCCTCTTTTGCTGCCTCCAAGGTCCACACTCCATCATGCTCTCTACTGCTCTAGACTACTGGTTCTCATTGTGCAGTCCCTTTGATGTTGCAGCAGCAACAGCATTATCTGCAAACTTGTAAGAAATACAAACTCTCAGAACACACCAGGTTTTTTGGATCTCAGGGGATGGAAACATGTCTATTCAGGTCTTTTACCAATTTTTAAATTTGATTATTTGTGTGTGTGTGTGTGTGTGTGTGTGTGTGTGTGTGTGTTGCTATTGAGTTGTATGAGTTCTTTATATATTTTGGATGTTAACCCCTTATCGGATATATCATTTGCAAATATCTTTCCCATTCCATAGGTTGTCTTATAATTTTATCAACTCTTTTGCTGTCCTTTGCACATTGTTTTTTTTTAATTTTGTTTCATTGCTTAAAGTATTACAAAGAGTATTACATATGTCTCCCTTTTTTTTCTCCCCTTGACCTTCCCCGGCCTCCCCTACCCCCCAGTGTCTTGTGTCCATTTGTTATGCTTATATGCATGCATACAAGTCCTTCGATTGATCTCTTACCCACCCCCCAACCCTCCCCGGCCTTCCCGCTGTAGTTTGACAATCTGTTCAATGCTGCTCTGCCTCTGTATCTATTTTTGTTCATCAGTTTATAATGGTCTTTATTATCCATAAATGAGTGAGATAATGTGGTATTTTTCTTTCATTGACTGGCTTATTTCACTTAGCATAATGCTCTCCAGTTCCATCCATGCTGTTGCAAATGGTAAGAATTCCTTCTTTTTTACAGCAGCATAGTATTCCATTGTGTAGATGTACCACAGTTTTTTAATCCATTCATCTGCTGATGGGCACTTAGGCTGTTTCCAAATCTTAGCTATGGTAAATTGTGCTGCTATGAACATAGGGATGCATATATCCTTTCTGATTGGTGTTTCTGGTTTCTTGGGATATATTCCTAGAAGTGGGATCACTGGTGCACATTGTTTTTTATTTTGAGAGCATGTTTATTAAAGCTGGGGACAGTGAAACAAGAAAGGGCGTAGGATAGAAGAAGCAATAGGAGAGAGTGTAGACAGGGCTGCTTTGTCTCTAGAAATGTTATAGGAAATAAGTGAGCCTAGGCAGGCTGCTTTAGCTCACTGGGAAGTCAGAGAAAATGGGATCTCAGAGACAGGTTCAGGGGGTTAGCTGGGGATGAGCTGCCACTGCCCATAGCTTCCCTGGTTGCAAGTCTTGTGCTGGCTGCAAACCTCATGGAGTCCTTTAGAGTTTAGGAGATACATGCCTGAGAGGGAAGAGGGAAAATTGAAAGGGTTGGGTGTGCTCGCAGGAGGGCACGTCCCTTTGCACATTTTTAATTGGGTTGTCTTCTTGTTAAGTTTTAGGAGTCCTTTTTATTGCCTGGATATTGAACCCTTATACGATAGATGATTTACAAATAATTTCTCCCTTTTGTAGCATGCCTTTTCACTTGATAATATCTTTGAATGCACAAAACTTGATGAAGACAAATTTATCTATTTTTTCTTTTGCTGCTTATGCTTTTGGTATCATATCTAAGAATCCCCTGCCAAATCCAAGGTCATGAAAATTTTTCCCTGTGTTTTCTTCTAAGAGTTTTATAGTTTTAGCTCTTACATTTATCCATTTTGAGTTAATTTTTGTATCTGGTGTGAGGGAGAATTGCAACTTCATTCTTTGGAAATTCAGTTGTCCCAGCACCATTTGTTGAAAAGAATATTCTTTCCCCATTGAATGGACTTGGCACTATTGTAAATCAATTGGCCATAGATGTATGGGTGTGTATTTCTGGTCCATTCTATTCCTATGGTCTCGATATCTGTCCTTATGCCAGTATCACTGTTTTGATTACTGTAGCTTAATAAGTTTTGACATTGGGAAGGGTGAGTCCCCCAACTTTGTTCTTTTTCAAGATTATTTGGTTATTTAAAACGCTTTACAATTCCATATAAATTTGAGAAGGGGTTTTTGCATTTTTTGCAAAAATAAACAAACAAAACAACCTGTTGGAATTCTGATAGGGATTGCATTGAATTTATAAATCATTTGGGTGGTATTGACATCTTAGCAATTAAGTCTTTCTACTGAGTTAAAGTCTTCTTTAAATCTCTTTCAGCAATGTTTTATAGTTTCCAGTGTGCATGTCTTTCCACCTTGATTAAATTTAGTTCTAGTTATTTTACTCTTTTAGATGCTATTTTAACTGGAAATACTTTAATTTTCTTTTTAGACTATTCATTGCACATGTATAAAAAAATAACTACTTTCTGTGTTAATCTACTTCCCTATACTTTTGCTGAATTTGTTTATTAGCTCTAGTAGTTTTCTTATGGACTCTTTGGGATTTTCTATACATAGGATCATGTCATCTGCAAATAGAGACAGTTTTATTCTTTCTTTGCAATTCGAATGCCTATTATTTCTTTTCCAACTGCTCTCGCTAGGAGTTCCAGAACAATACTGAACAGCAGTAGTGAAAGGAGACATCCTTGTTTTCTTGTTCCTGATCTAGGGGAATGCTTTCAGTCTTTCACCATTGAACATGTGTTAGCTGTCGGTTTTTCATAAATGGCCCTTTACTTAGTTGAGGAAGTGCCTCTCTATTTCTGTTTTATTTTTAAAAGATGTTAAATTATGTCAAATGTCTTTTTTTGTTAGTTTCTACTGAGATGAGCATGTGGTTTTTGTCCCCCTTCATTCTGTTAATGTTGGTGTATTAAATTAGTTGACTTTCTTATGTTGAACTACAATTCTATTATTTTTAAAGGATAATTAATTGACTATACAAAAACTATATTCTGAGCATCATTTTAATTATTAGTTCATTATTTCATTCAACATGTATTAATTGTACTCCCAATTGTACTCCCAGGCGTTGCTCTAAGTACTGAGTGTACTTCACATTAGTGAGATAAACAAACATAGAGTAACATTCTTGGGAGACAGAGAAAAAGCAAAATAAATAAGATACATAGTATGATAATTAGTGACAAGTGATACAAAATCAGCAAAAGGGGAAGAGAGTATGAAGAGATTGAGATTTTAGATAGAGTGGCCCATCTAACTTGCAGCATTATAGTTTATATACATGTCCAAAACTTAGAATTGCTTTAGAAGTAAAGAAAAGTACTGTTAGTGAAGAGGAAGAAACTGCCTAAATGAACTTAGTGCATTTTCCACAACAATCCTCTGCCAAGCCACAAGCCCTACTAGGAGGTCCCATTTCCATTTGGCTCTATGTTCTCCACCAACAGATACTAACCCTGATGCCAAATGCAATGTGGTTTTTAGGTGTTGTGAGCCAGTGAGGGCATAAGTGGCACACAATATTGCCCTCTTGAACCAGAATGAGGTTGTAGAATCCATCAAGTGATGAATGAATAAGTAGCACGCCAAAATTAAATGTTTCAACATACCCACCCTTTCCGATCTGCATCCCTTTTATTCATTTTTAATAGTTGAAAATATTCATGACTGTGTATTTATCCATAACTCCTATCAACTAATTTCCTGATAGTGTGTGATTCTTTAAAAGGGCTTAAAAGGTTAAATCATCTTTTCATTTCTGACTCCAGCGTGCTAACAGAATTTGAACATATTCATCTGACCTTCAGAATAAATGAAAAACACAGCATGAGACTGAAAGGTGGGCATGGTATTTAATAAGCTGACTTTACATAAAAGCAACAACTAAATACCACTTAACTAAATCCTAGGAATAAACAGAATATATATCCAGATTTTTAAAACCAGCTTTATGCAGGCTAAACATTACCTAACTTAAATTACCAAACAGCATATACTTATTAATAGCTGTGTCGATTTTTAATATAAAGCTTCCTAGAAAAGACAATCCTTTGAGCTTATATCCAGAGGCTGCCATCCTGGGCTGAGCAATGTTTCTTCCAGCCCCACTCAACTCATTTGCCTTCCTCTCATCACAGAAGACAAGACACACTGTGCGAGCAACAGGAAGCCTGCGCTTCCTAGTCTTGTGCCCAGGCCAACCAATTAGCATGTCACCAAGAGGGGCAGATGCACATGAATATGGAGCACAGAGCCTCATTTTTCCCTTCAGTCTATCAAGACATGAATTCACTAACCCAGTTCTGTCTTAAACCTTTTTAGGGGGTAAGGGAAGGGGGCTGAAGGGGAAGAGGGTGTCACAAGTCCCACCTATAGGCATGTGAAGCTCAAAACAGGCAGGCTCTGCTGGCCTCAAAAGGTATTTCTGAATGCAATGGCTCCATCTTTCTACTCCCAGGTATGCTTCCTGGTGGAAGATGCTAGACACACAGTGACCTCCAAATTAGTCCCCGTAGAAGATAGTCTTGATGTGATGTCATTCATTTACATAAAGAAAAAGGAAGACTTGCTGTAAGATTTTGAGCCTAAAGACAACAGGTATAACCAGACATTTACTAGTAATAAGGTAAACCAAAACACTAAATGAGATGACTGGTTGACCTGAGCTCAGATAGATGAAGGGGAATGAAAATACCCAATGCCTAATTTTATTTATCAGATTAGAGCACTTTCTATAGAAAATAACTATTCTTTGCTCATCAACACAGTTTAAGGCAATGTAAACACATCCCCATTGCTACTGTGCCCAAATACTTCTCTGCTGAGCTATTAGCCATAGTTTCATATTATAAAAACCATAATAGAAAATGTGGCCAAACAGCTAGATGGAGTGTTCCCAGCAATATGGAGAAACAGTTGTGTTTATACCAAGATTAGTCTTTCAAATTGAGAGATCTCCAAAGCTCCATTTGTACTTGAAAGGCTTGTCTTTTTGTTACTCAGTAAATAGCTCATTCATATTCCACAAAGGAAACCCTCTAACTTGGGAGAAATAGCCATATTTAACATTAGGTAGGAAAATGGGGCTGAAGCTAGAAAAAAACACACATATATTTCCCCCAGTTTCTTGGACTAGATTAAAGCTTGTTTTTATAATTTAAAATAGCCTCTGGGTTTTTTTCCACATATAAAAGGCAGAAATTTCATGAAAGGCTGAGAAGTACTATCCATAAATGCAGAAATTATGCCGGAGAACAAGTTAAGAAACGCATTTTTAAAACAGAAATCTTGAGTCCTTTTCTCTTACTCTGCAGCACATATTTCTTAGCTCCTACATTTCCTCCAAAGATGGAAGGGTAATTGTCAAGATGGTTCAAAATGCAGGGCACTGCTCCTGGCCTTCATGCCAGGGCCACCTTTCCCAAAGCACGAGAATGCCCAGGGGAGGGTCCTGGGGTGACTAAAATGTGAGTTGCATTTAATTTCTCCGTTTCAGGAATTAATATCAGAATTGTGTGGGACTGTACACTCTATGACGCCAAGTGGAGCCTCTGGGAGGCACATGTATGTTGCTCAAAAGAAACATACTTGGGTGTTTTGTTTCTGAGCTTATATCCAGAGGCTGCCATCCTGGGCTGAGCAATGTTTCCTCCCGCCCCACTCAACTCATTTTCCTTCCTCCCATCACAGAAGACAAGACACTATCTTAAAAAAAAACAAATTGGGAGATAGGACTCTGTGTTAAGAATTGTTTTAAAGTCTGTTTAAGTATAAAAATAACAGAATGGAGCTACTATGTTAACAGGCAACGAAGGCCAGGATGGTATTTTAAAATAAACACAAAGAAAAAAAACCAACTTCCTAGATATAGACAACGGTACGGTGAGTATCAGAGGGAAAAGTCGATGGGGGAAGGTAGAAGAGTGTGAAAGGGGGAGAAATGGTGAAGGAAGGAGATGTCTTTGGGTGGTGAACATACAATGCAGTGTACAGATGATGTATGATAGAACTGTACACTTGAAACCTATATAATTTTATTAACAGTGTCACCCCAATAAAAATAAAAAATTAATAATAAATAAATTACACAAGAAAATAAACACAGATGTAAACTACATGTATACACACACACACACACACACACACACACACACACACCTTTCGTCACTCTGCACTTTGTGCTATGCTCATTTCAGACCATTCTTCATTTCTCAAAGTCTTTATCGACTTGTGTGGCAGCTGCCTAAAGTGTCTGTAAAGACCTAAAGAGACAAAGGCCACAGCCCGCACAGGCAGGCAGGGTGCAGCAGACTCCCAGTGCGAACTTCCTCCTCTGGTATGTTAGGGAGCCACGGTCATAGGGCTGTGAACCCCTTGAAATCTCTGTCTGCCCCTGAGATACAGTTTCATTTTCTATGCCCTAACGCCTCTGCTGAAATCTTCATTCCACACTTCATTGAAAAGAACCCAAAGTACAGAGGGCAGATGTCATTATCCAGGTTAAGGGAGGGGGTGGGGAGGGCGGGAGAGGAAGGCAGAAAAAGGAGAAATAGTAAGAAGTGAAGGAGGGAGTCAGATGGTAGGGCAGAGGGAGGGAAGGGAAATACAGATGAGGGAGTTTTCAAAGTTTTAACTCTTGTGTGGGAAGGTAGCAAGCAGAAAAAATGTGTTACAGAAAAATATCCTTCCAAACTTACTATAACAATGTATTAAGAAACGCTCAGTGGTTGAGTGTCCACGTATGAACCAGGAGGTCAGGGTTCAATTCCAGGTCAGGGCACATGCCCGGTTGCGGGCTCGATCCCCAGTAGGGGGTGTGCAGGAGGCAGCCGATCAATGATTCTCTCTCATCATTGATGTTTCTAACTCTCTCTCCCTCTCCCTTCCTCTCTGAAATCAATAAAAATATATTTTTAAAAAAGAAAGAAAAGCCTGAAAGTGGGGTGACTGTGGTTTTAATTAGAAGCTATAATGAGTTTCCCAATACACAGCAAAATACTTTCCCCAACTATATGCTAGTGACCTTGACTGCAGGTGGGATGTAATAGCTACTACAAATCCTACTGTACAGAGATATTCCAGAAGAATATGTTCCTGCTATACACACACACACATACACATACACACACACACACACACACACACACACACACACACACACACTAGAGGCCCAATGCATGAAATTCATGCAAGGGGCTCAGCCCTCACAGCCCCTCCTGCCTCAGCCGGCCCGCATAGCTGTGGCTTCGTCCAGAAGGTCATCTGGAAGGATGTCCGGAAGGTCGTCCAGCTGTCTGGTTTAATTAGCATATTATGCTTTTATTATTTTACATATATATATATATAAATAATATATATATATTGACAGGGTGCCATCCATGAGACAGTTGGGAGTCATTTCCCTTTCCAAGTCCCCCTTGGCAATTCTGCTACTGCTCCATTCTTCAGGTTAAAGGGAGCCTTCTCCCCCCTCACATGGAAAGAGGGTCCTGCCTCATGAAGATGTGTGCCTAGGCCAGGCCGGCAGGTTGGGTTCTAGGTGCAGGACAAACCTTCCTGTGCAGCTGGAACTGAGGGGGAAGCACAGAAATGCCAGAATGAGGGGTTAGGGGCAGTCCAAGGGGACGCACACTTACCATGCCCTCCCTTTGCTGTTGTCCTTTAACAGTAAGATGCATCTTACTACCTGCACATGCACTGACTAAATTCCATTAGAGCAGGGACTCTGGCTTTACTCGTCTTTATCACATAGACGCCTCCCTCAAAAAGTGTTTCCTGCTCAGCTCACATTTTCAGGGGTGCCCTGTGTTAACACTCCTCCTTGGCCACTGCCCAGTGTGGGTCTGAACACAAGTGAAGGGAAGATGGGCGGCCAAGCTCCCGGGCAGCTTCCCTGGGAGCGGTGGGGAACAGGGAAGGAACGAACACTCACTCTGCCCCAGGTGAGGGAGGGTGCCTCTCTGTACCTGCTCTTAGTCTCCTGTCTTAAGCACATGCACAAAGTAACCGAGCCCGACCCCTCCATGAGGAGTGAGGACACATGGGGCGGTGGGGAGGACACACCTTCAGGGGGATGTAGAGGCTTTGGGATAAGGCTGAGGAGCTCCTGGTATTTCTCTACATTCTCAAACCAGAGCAGATGTCATTGCAGGCTCCAGCCTCTTCTCACCACAGGCTCCCTGCGGAGGGTGTGGGGAATGTGTCATCCATGTCTGTGCTTGCTCCCCGCCCTCTTAATCCTGTCTGCATTCATGTCATCATGACTTTACACTCCATTAATTGAACACAAAAACATTATATGACTCACATACCTAATATGAGTGGTGTATTCATTCAGATATTAGAAAACAACTAAAACTGCTTTACATCTATTTATCAAGGGATTCTTTTTGAGTCCTTGTTTACAACTCCCCTCAGCCATCAACACTCACAGACAGGCTTTCTAGCTCAGGTTAATGGCTATCCTCGGAGCTCCTGCGAACTGAATCCAGCCCTTTCTTCCACCATTAAGGATAAAGTAAGCATGTCCTCTACTGCTTCGGCCACTCTTCTATCCTGGATTAAAACTAAAAACTTTTCAGACTACCTCCTCTGTTTTGTTTCATCAACTGACAGTATAGTATAAAGATTCACAGTTGGGTAAAATATATATTTAATACTTAACATCTTTTCTGTGTGGTTTTTCCTGGCTCCTTTAGTCTTACCCTTTGAGACAGCATGGAGAGACCTGGGGAGTATTATGCTAACCAAAATAAGCCAGTCAGAGAAAGATAAGTATCACATGATCTCACTCATATGTGGAACCTAATGTACAAAATAAACTGATGAAAAAGTAGATCCAGAGACATAGAAGCATGGAACAGACTAGCAAATCTCAGAGGGAAGGGGGAAGGAGGAGCGGGAAGAGATTAACCAAAGAACTTATCCCATATAATAAAAGGCTAATATGCAAATGGACCAAACGGTGGAACAACCAGTGGCTATGACATGCACTGACCACCAGGGGGCAGACGCTCAATGCAGGAGCTGTCCCCTGGAGGTCAGTGCGCTCCCATAGGGGGAGTGCTGCTCAGCCAGAAGCCTGGCTCATGACTGGCGAGCACAGTGGTGGTGGCGGGAGCCTCTCTCACCTCCGAGATCGGCAGGTGGTAAGGAGTGAGGGGTCCCAGATTGCAAGAGGGAACAGGCTGGGCTGAGGGACAACCCCCTCTGAGTGCACGAATTTCGTGCACCAGGCCTCTAGTATGCATATATGCATAACCCATGGACACAGACAATAGTGCAGTGAAGGCCTGGGGGGTGGGGTTAGTTGGGTGCAGAGTGGAGGGGATCAATGGGGGGAAAACAGAGCATCTGTAATACTTTCAACAATAAAGATAAATTATTTTCAAAAAGAACCATTGAATTTCAATTTTAGTTTCAAAATGTATTTGGAATTTGGCCTGAATGGGCCTCTCAGATGCTCTCTAAACCAATGAAGTACACCCATATCCCATAGGAGATCATGAATCATAGACAGTTAATTACATGTGTTCATTTCAATTTTGCAGTTTTCTTTTCCTATCATGGGGGAAATACCCTTTTTTTCAGGTTTCCAATATCTCTGTAGACCATTGAAAAACGTGGAGACCCCAAGCTCCCTGCCTAAGCGTCCACTGGTGGTCGAGCCTGGGGAAACCCCAGGCCTGGTGCCAGGATGAGCTTCGGCACGCCTGGCCGTCTTCCCAGCTTCTCCTGGTCTTTCCTGGACAGCACCCACTCCTCCTCCCTGATTCCTCGCTGGTGTGTGTGTGTGTGTGTGTGTGTGTGTGTGTACACAGGTATCCAGCCTCAGTCTACTTTACACCCTTTTTGTAGATAAGGACCACCAAGTCTTACACACTTTGGATTGCCCAGCACAGTGACTGGTACATCTGAATCTACTCAACCAATACTGATTGAATACCTACCTGGTTGTGTGCCCTGTTCACGCTTTGGGGGACTCAGCAAAGTGTACATTAAGTGGGATATTTAAATGGGACATAAATGATCATGACCTTTATCTGGGGTCTCAGGGTTGTATGATCTCCGAGGCAACACAAAACATCCAATGTAACAGCTTTTGTCTTAGAAAGGCAGTGCTTCCCTGCTCCACAGCACCTTCTGGATGAGGTCTGCTGAGTATCTGCCCAAGCCCCAAGTGCAGTCAGCACCCTGCCCACCTCGCCTCTGCCAGCTGCCCGGACCTGCAGCTTAGGTGAACTCCCAACGTGAGCCAGGCATTTCCTCCTGCCACCCACCCTACAGAGACGCCAGCCATCCTCCAGTGTGGATGACACCACCAGCCCCATACAGCACACAGCCAATGGCTGTCCTGTCCATTCACTCTGAGAATGTTTTTCACCCGATTGACTTCCACAAAGAGAGAGCAAGCCAATTGGGGCAGAGGGGAGAACCAAGGGTGCACGTAGGCATTAGTAAGAGCAAAGATTATGAAGAGAATGGAATCATTTGTTAATATGAGCCAGGAAGCAAAACAAGACAAAACCTTAAGCCAGAAATTAAGAATTCTACATAGTTAAAATTTAACATAATACACTGAAATCATCCCTTTAAATCTAGTATACTGGAATTCTTTGATGCACTTATAGAACACATTTAGAACCTCTTTCTAGGGCTCGGAAAGCGTCCATCTAGATAAACATTAACCACAACAAGGTAAAATCTAAT